>NC_133618.1:637168634-637303634 GCF_048593235.1 Sminthopsis crassicaudata | reverse complement strand
TATGAACAGACAGTTTTAAAAGAAGAAATCAAAAATATCAGTAGTTACATGAAAAACTTCTTTAAATTTCCACTGGTTAGAGAAGAGCAAATTAAAACAACTCTGGGATACTACCTGTCACTGTTTAGAAATAACAAATGCCATTTGGGTTAAGGGTAATTAAATATGTTAAAAAGCTGTCAGTGAAATTATAAACTAGTCTAAGCCTTTTATATCCCAAAGAGATATAAAATTCTGTCCCAGAAATACCATTATTGGGTCTTTACCTCCAAAGAGGTTTCTTTTTAAAAAAGGAAAAGCACCTATATGTACAAAAGCATTTATACTTGTTCTTTTGTAGTGGCAAAGAATAGTAAATTGAGCAGCAACTCATCAATTATGTAATGGCTGAACATGATGTGGCATATGATTGTGTTGGGTTCCAATGTGTTATAAGTAATGGGGAATAAAGAATGGTTTCAGAAAAAATTGGAAAGACCTATATTAACTAAAACAACACAAAATGAGAAGAACTACCAGATCATTGTGCATGGTAGTATCAATGTTGTAATGATGATCAACAGTGAAAGACTTGGCTGCTCTGATCAGTACAATCATCCAAGATAGTTCTAATTGATTGAAAAAAAATGCTTTCCACCTCCATAGTGAGAAATGATGAACTCTGAGTGAAAAATGAAGGTATAAGTTTCTTGATTTATATTTTGCTTTCTTTCCTTTTGCAATAAGGCTAATATGAAAAGGATCTCATATTAAAATTGATTATAATTTATTTTGCCTTCTCATTGAGCAAGAGAGTAGTGAAAGGGAGGGAAATAATTAGGAACTAATTTTTTTTAAAAAGAAAATTCTGAAAATATATTATTTCATATATATATATATATGCAATGAGGAGTCACCAAAGACAAAAGAAACAGAAGAGGAATATAATGTGGCCAAAAGACTATTTGGCAACTATCTGAAAGATAGTGTAAATAGGGGAGAGAATACAAACAGGAAATTCTTGGAGAGATTATGAAAAGAATAAGCAAGAACAGATGAGTGTTTAACTTAGGACTGTTATAATGGAAGTAAAAAGGCTGGAGCAGACTTGACGATATATTGTAGAAGTGGAATCAACAGAATATGGCACCTGATGAGAGGTAAATGATTAGGAAGAGGGAAGAAGAGAAAAAAATGAAGGCAAAGTTGTCAGATTTGGGGGAGTTGAGAGAATCAGAGAAGTTAAAGTAAAACCCAGGATTTGTGATGGGAGAGATAAAAAGTTCAATTTTAAATTTGAGTTTGCAGTGTCAGGGAGACAAGCAGGTATCGACACCTGAGATCTAACCTAGAGATTCATGTTTTAAAAGAAAGAAGAAAATTTGATCATCATTTATCTATAAAGCTATCTGATGATTCATGATATAATAGGATATGTTCATATATATATATATACATATGTATATATATATATAGAGAGATAGATATATGGATATTATATCATATATATGTGTGTATATATAAACATATTAATATCCTATATTATATATATACATTTTGATTATATGCATTAATGTGTGTACTTAAAATAATTTTATGTTATTTGTTTTTATTTAAAAATGAATGTTTCAATATAATTGAGCCTACTTATGTAGGTATATTTACTAATATCATGGAAACAAATAAGAGAAAGAAAATATAAAGATTTGTTTTGGAATGGGGAGAGAGAAGGCATGAAAAAATTTCCTCTCTGATATGCCCTAACAGATGTGAAAACATCTGGTAGAGTAATAATGCATTGTATTACTGCTCCTCCACTGAAGGCATTTTCAGGCACATACAGAGGATATTATTACTTCCAAACAGTAGGTTTTCTACTTCTCACAGAGAACTCAGTAAACAAGTGGAAACTATAACCAACTTACTAGAGTAAGGATGGAAATTAAGACTCAAATCATAAAAGGCCATTGTCAAGCTCTGAATCAAAGTATCTGAAGAGGGATCTTAAGTATGAATCTAGCCCATCCCCTCAGTATATATTTAGGAAAATTGAAATTCAAATAAAACTATTTTTGATCATGGTCAAACATTTAATAAAATTTGGAGGTGAGATCTGAATTCACATTCTCTGGCTCAAAATCCAGAGCCGTTTTCACCAAAAGAATAAAGAATTTGGCTCAAATTATTACCATTTCAGGTAGGACTAACCTTTATGGAAAAATTGGCAAAGGACATGGACAATTAACCATATAATTGTCAGATAAGAATTCAGTACTCAGATGAGAATATATGTCTTAGATGAGTCAGAAATACATGATAAATAGAACTATATATAGAATGATTTTATGCATGTGTGTCTATATACATATATATATATACACATATACATGTGTAATGTATATACATATAGACACACACTCATACATATATGTGTGTTGGGGTTTGTAAGAAAGGAAGGAAAAAACATAAAAAATTACATAATTCTACTATGTATTAAAATGAATCTGGCATATACCAGATATACAGTTTCATGAGTACCATCTTTTTTGTTAAAATATGCTATGGAAATACTTAATTCAATTCATAAATTAAAAATAAAATATATAACAAATTTTAAAGATACATAAATAGTAATAGCTTCAGGAAATGATCTGAGTAATTTGCTATTGTTGTATCTCCAAAGTCTAATGTAATGCTTACAAACAATATATGCCAGGTAGGCCTTTGTAATAAATGGTTTTTGAATTTTAGTTCTATAGATAAAAACTTTAGATCTGAAAGAGAATCGAGAAACAAAAGGATCACAGAATTAAATAGGGAAGAGGTTTTCACTGTAATCTCATCTCCTTGAGGAGACTGAGGCATCTGCTAATTAATATGCCCAAATTCACACAGGTGGCAAAAAATAGAAGTGGTATTTAATTACAGAATGAGCAAACATAGCCAAACTGTTTTCTTCATTGCCAATAATACGTCACTCTTATCATCATCATTGTTAATATAATATTTCCCCAAGTTATCCTTTTTTCTCAATTTCCCCAATATTATGATGGGTACCACTATGATTCCAGTTACTCAGGAGCTCCAAACCTCTTGACCATCTCCAACTTTTCCTGACCTCTTATCTCTAACCATTTGCAAATTCTGTTAGTTTTAAATCCAAATCTCTCCTTTCAGATCCCTTTTTTCCATTCACACAGCTTAGTTACCAGGGACACATTCCATCTTATAAAGATGATTTCAATGACCTCCTAATCAGTGGCCTTTCCTCAAAGTTCTCCACTCACCAATCTATCCATTATTCAGCTCCCAAAGTGTATGGTTGAAATCATACCTCTGTTCATTAAACTCCTGTGGATCCCTGTTGACTTTAAGATCAAATATATCAATTCCATCTTATCTTTTTAAATTTTGTTTCTGTGGAATCTTTTCAATATATTATTTTACATATGTATATTGCCATTTACAAATACATGAGTGAGTGTGTGGAGAGGGGGTACATTCCCAGATCACCTAAGAATAGAGAATGGCACCCTGCTTTCTGTCTTCCTCTACCACATCAGTGGGATTGCTCTTTGAACAGCTGTGTAGCTGGAACTGAGTCTTTAAAACTGCCACACTGGGACAGTCTCTCCCTCTCCCCATGCAGCCTTTCCTGTAGCATCCAGAGGATGAACATCCCACAGTTTACTCTTAATGCAGGAGACATAAACGAAACTGGCAGGAGGGAACATTTCCCTTCCCCTCTTTGTTTTCCCCCATAGTTCCAAGAAGCAGGCAGGAGATCTTTGTTTCATTTGTCTTCAGTTTCAAATTAAGGCAGCAATGCTCATAGGATCTGGGATTTTGACCCAAAATGACTATGGAGCCAGGATTTCAAGGGGGATATTTTAGAAAGCAGGGAAATTTGGGGAAGGTAGAATACCTGGGATTGAACTTAGAACTTCAGGCCATGTTCTAAGGGAAAGGAATTAAGCAATGGACCAAATCCATTCCTTTTCCCCAAAGGTTAAGGTTTTATGGGGAAAAGGGGTGAAGCTCCAAGAGTTTGACAGCAATTTTGTATATTTGTATATTTAAGATAAGTATTCTGTTGTTAAAGCCCTTATACTAGAGGAGAAACTATGGGTAGAGACAGGAGTCATTGGCAGAGATCCTAGATCCCACCAAACCTCTTTAAGATTAACAGAAAGGTAGCACAGTGGGAGCCAAGACAGCAATAAATGTGTGTACGTACATACACATAAGAATTGTATGCTAAACATGATTTTTTTTTAATTAATGATAGTTGTAGTATTTGTGTAGCATCTTAGCACCTAGAAAGTGCTTCCCAAATATCTTGTTTGATCCTTACAATGACCCAGGGGAAGTAGATGATATTATTACTTCTATTTTGCACATGAGGAAACTGAGGTCCTGTTCCTAATTTTCTATCTAAACTTGAAAACCACATCCCTTCACTCTGTACATTTCTCTTCTTCCTCCCAGATTTTCAACAACTTTTTTAGATTTGTCTTCCTGCTTCAGAATATAAACTCTCTGCAAGCAAGGCCTATCTTTATCATTGCCTGTTTCAACAGGGCTTGGAACAAAGCAAATGCTTACAAAATCCTTCCTTCCTTCTTTCTTTCTTTGAAAGTACTTACAAAATTCTTCCTTCCTTCCCTCTGCCTCCTTTCTTACCTCCTTTTCTTATTTCATTTTTTCCTTCCTCCCTCATTCCTTCCCCTTTTGTTACTTCTCTCTCCCTTTTCCCTTCTTTCTTTCCTTTCTTTCTTCCTTCCTCACTTCCTTTCTTCCAAATTCATTCTCTCTTTCTCATCCTCCTTCATCCTTTCCTTCTTCCTTCTTTTCTTCCTGCTTTCCTTCCTCACTTCATTCCTTCCTCCTTCATTACTTCTCTTTTTTCTCCTTCCCTTCTTTTTTCCTTTCTCCCACCCTTACTACCTCCTTCCCTCCCCTCTCTTTCTTGCTTTCCCTTCATTTTCCCCTACATTCCTTCCATGAAAATACCCTTACTTTTGGAATATATACAATAAAAATAATCCTATTGAGGACAAGAAAGAAAAACAGCCTGAAATTACATCTCAGTTTCTCTCAATTCAAAAAAAAATCACTGAATCATTGAAATGTGCTGTAATCTTTTCATAGAAAATTAGCAGATCAGGTAAGAAAAAATCCTCCATCCAATCAGTGTTGAACACAGTAGATTCTGGAGAGCTGCCAAGGTGTTTGGTGTGGGCAGATCTCTCCTCCTTAATTTGCCACAGAGCACATGAGTAACCTGCCCTTCGTCTTCTTGGCACCAGGACTGTGGCTTAATTCCTCAGTGTTTACCTGAGCTCATGCATTTTATTTGCAAGATATATTTCTAAACCCAGGAAGAGACATAAGTGCTGGCCATTACCAAAAATATATAAAGCACACATTGGCTGAATATATATTTTAAATGTAACATTTAGACTTTTCATACATTAGTAGTAGCAATGTGATGACAAATGGGAAAAATGGTATAAGTAAATGTATGTTTCTTTTCAGTCTTTGTTTATGTCTCTGCTTTATGTCTTTCTGTTTCTCTGCTCTCTGACCCTTTCTTTTTTTTCTATCTTTGTTCTTTATCTCTCCCCCCTCATCCTGTAAATTTTATTTCATTGGGGAATAGTAGAATAATAATAATAAAACTAGATAGTACAAAGGAAAGATAGGTACAATGGTACAATGGTCTCAAATCAAGAAGATTCTTCTTCCTGGGTTCCAATCTAGCCTCAAACACTTAACTGTGTGACCCTGGGTTACTCAGTTAACCTTGTGTGCTTCAGTTTCTTCATCGTTAAAATAAGTTGGAAAAAGACATGGGAAAGCATTTAAGTTCTTTGCCCAAAAAACTCCAAGTGGGGTCACGAAGAATCAGAAGTGACAAAAATTACTGAACCACAAACAGCAATAAAATAGAGCAATACCTGGGTTTAGAGGCATTAGTCTTGGGTTTGAGGCTGGTTCTCAAGATTTTGTGAGCTATGTGACCTTGGTAAAAATGCCTGCCCTATTTAATTCATTCTAATAAACATTTATTAAATACTTGGGATACAATTAATTAAAAACATATCTCCTACCCTCAAAGAGTTTACAGTATAAAGAGGGAGACAACCTATAAAAGGAGGCAAGAAGACTGTGAAGAGATATATGGTTCCCTGGAATTGAAACCAGATAGGACAGGGGATGCAAAATGGAGTAATGCATCACTATTTGGGAATCAGTTTCCTCATCTACAAAATGACAAGGCTCAGATTGAATTAGATGTAGTTCCTTGCAATTTCATGAAATAACAGGACATCTTCTAGTCTATTCCCCTCCTTTTACAGATAAGGAAATTGAGATGGAAAGGGTGATAACAAATATTGGACAACATACCATATTAGGATTATTGACTTATAGGTCATAGGACCTTCATCTTCAAGGACTGAATAGATGTCACATTAAAGAAGATTTAAAGCAAGATCATTTCACATGTCTCTTCTAATTATAAATCCTGTGAAATTTTGTGTATAATTTTAATTTCTTATATATTGTGACATCCCATGATTACTGGAATCTGATTTCACTTTACTATAATGGACAATATATCCCTGTTGTTTTTATTGCTTAAATTTTTTTGTTTGTTTTTAGATAAGATAAGAAGTTTCCTTTCTAACATTCTAATTTGATGGCTATTTGTGGAGAAACTGCCTTCCTGATGGCTTATGCTCATAGCATGAACAAAAGCTCCAAAAGCTTATAAGATCCTAGAATGAGAGTTGGAATGGATCTTAAAGGCCTCCTCGTTCAAATCCTTCATTCTACAAATTAGAAAACTGAAACAAAGTAAGTCCAAGTAATTTCATTAAGATCACACCAGTAGTAAGTCTCAATAATTTCATTAAGATCACACCAGTAGTAATGGTAAGACTCAAACTCAGCATCTCTGACTCCAAAGCTGGCAAAACTTCAAGTTTAGATTGGCCGGTGAGCTATGAAGTGGTTATTTGAGGAAAAGGCTCAAAAAATTTGGAGAAACTCATCACTCTACTTAATTAGTGAGGCATAAATCTTTCCCTCATAGCAACTTTGGAAGTCCTACCAACCTAAATCACTGAGGAGATGGGATGTTCCCTAAAGAAGAGGGTATCACAGAGAGGAAATCAGAGATTTTGGAAGTATTAGAGTACTTGAACCTTTGATATCTGAAATGTCTAACTTTCCTCAGTACTTAAGTTATCCCTTTCTGACATTTACATATAAACAAATTTTTGCATAGAGCAATCATCTTAGTGATTGAGTAAAGGTAGTGGAGAGGGGGCATTCTATTTATTGACAGCAGGAGTTGACTTCATTATAGTTAAAGTACTCAGATAAACTAGGTAGCTGATCTGAGCTTCAATTATCTTCAATTAGTCCTTATCTGTAATTCCCCATAGCACCTTGCTCCATTTCCCATCTGTTGAACTAATTACAAAAGTTTAGCTAAAGCAGCATCCTCATTTGTCCCTGATGTAGCTCAAAAGTTATCGATTTATTCTTCATTGACAGCTCAAAATAGTCAAGTCTATACATTATTTCTAAACACACTGAAGAAAATTTCCCACAGGCTTTTCTTGGCCTCTTATCCAAAGTATCCTTGCAAATATATATGTATTTTTAATTCCCAAATCAAGCCTACAAATTTTGAAATAAAATATGCAAGCTTGAATCACTCATATTTAAAGAATAAAAAATACTGAAAATGCTAAATATTAAGAAATATAAGCTATTCCCTTGGACATACCACTTGATGGCATTTAAGAAATTATACAATTCATTTTCTTGAGATGATTAATGTGCAGGAGATGAAGCCATCCTGATGGAGACTGCATGAGAGAAAGGATAAATGAAACCAAGCATTTTAAGGAATACTACATGGTGCTCGCTTCGGCAGCACATATACTAAAATTGGAACGATACAGAGAAGATTAGCATGGCCCCTGCGCAAGGATGACACGCAAATTCGTGAAGCATTCCATATTTTTTAAAAGGTTGGAACAGAGCCTATTATGCTTCAGGTAAAGCCAAAAAAGCAGGGGTAGCTATCCTTATCTCAGATCAAGCAAAAGCAGAAGTAGATCTCGTTAAAAAAGATAAGGAAGGAAACTATATCCTGCTGAAAGGTAGCATAAATAATGAAGCCATATCAATACTAAACATATTTGCCCAACTGTAAAGTGGGTATAGCATCTAACTTTCTAAAGGAAAAGTTAAGAGAACTGCAAGAAGAAATAGACAGTAAAACTATAATAGTGGGAGATCTCAACCTTGCACTCTCAGATTTAGACAAATCAAACCACAAAACAAACAAGAAAGAAATTAAAAAAGTAAATAGAACATTAGAAAAACTAGGTATGATAGACCTTTGGAGAAAACTGAATGGCAATAGAAAGGAATATACTTTCTTCTCAGCAGTTCATGGATCCTATACAAAAATAGACCATATATTAGGACATAAAGATCTCAAAATTAAATGTAGGAAGGCAGAAATAATAAATGCCTTCTTCTCAGATCACAATGCAATAAAAGCTACATTCAGTAAAAAGTTAGGGGTAAATAGACCAAAAAGTAATTGGAAACTGAATAATCTCATCTTAAAGAATGACTGGGTGAAAGAGCAAATTATAGAAACAATTAACAATTTCACCCAAGATAATGACAATGATGAGACATCATACCAAAATCTTTGGGATGCAGCTAAAGCAGTAATAAGGGGAAATTTTATATCCTTAGAGGCTTATTTGAAGAAAATAGAGAAAGAGAAGATTAACGAATTGGGCTTACAACTTAAAAGGCTAGAAAAAGACCAAATTATAAACCCCCAACCAAAAATTAAACTTGAAATACAAAAATTAAAAGGAGAAATCAATAATATTGAAAGTAAAAAAACTATTGAATTAATAAATAAAACCAAGAGTTGGTTTTATGAAAAAGCCAATAAAATAGATAAACCTTTGGTAAATTTGATCAAAAAAAAGAAAGAGGAAAATCAAATTGATAGTCTTACAAATGAAAAGGGGGATCTTTCCACCAATGAAGAGGAAATTAGAGAAATAATAAGGAGTTACTTTGCCCAACTTTATGCCAATAAATTTGATAACTTAAGTGAAATGGATGACTTCCTCCAAAAATATAGGCTCCCTAGATTAACAGAGGAGGAGATAAATTGCTTAAATAGTCCCATTTCAGAAAAAGAAATAGAACAAGCTATTAATCAACTCCCCAGAAAAAAATCCCCAGGGCCAGATGAATTCACATGTGAATTCTACCAAACATTTAAAGAACAATTAGCCCCAATGTTATATAAATTATTTGAAAAAATTGGGGATGAAGGAGTCCTACCAAATTCCTTTTATGACACAGACATGGTACTGATACCTAAACCAGGTAGATCGAAAACTGAGAAAGAAAATTATAGACCAATCTCCTTAATGAATATTGATGCTAAAATCTTAAATAAGATATTAGCAAAAAGACTTCAGAAAATCATCTCCAAGATAATACACTATGATCAAGTAGGATTTATTCCAGGAATGCAGGGCTGGTTTAATATTAGGAAAACTATTAATATAATTGACCATATTAATAATCAAATTAATAAGAACCATATGATTATATCAATAGATGCAGAAAAAGCATTTGACAAAATCCAACATCCATTCCTACTAAAAATTCTTGAGAATATAGGAATAAATGGACTATTCCTTAGAATAATCAGGAGCATATATTTAAGACTTTCAGTAAGCATAATATGCAATAGAAATAAACTGCAACCTTTCCCAGTAAGATCAGGAGTGAAACAAGGTTGCCCACTATCACCATTACTATCCAATATAGTACTAGAAACGCTAGCCTTGGCAATAAGAGCCGAGAAAGAGATTCAAGGAATTAGAGTAGGAAATGAGGAAATTAAACTATCACTTTTTGCAGATGACATGATGGTATACTTAGAGAACCCCAAAGACTCTGCTAAAAAGCTACTAGAAATAATTCAAAATTTCAGCAAAGTGGCAGGATACAAAATAAATCCACATAAATCCTCGGCATTTTTATATATCACTAACAAAATGCAACAGCAAGAGATACAAAGAGAAATTCCATTCCAAACAAATGTTGAGAGTATAAAGTATTTGGGAATCCATCTACCAAAGAAAAGTCAGGAATTATATGAGAAAAATTACAAAACACTTGCCACAAAAATAAAATCAGATTTAAATAATTGGAAAGACATTCAGTGCTCTTGGATAGGCCGAGCGAATATAATACAGATGACAATACTCCCCAAACTAATCTATTTATTTAGTGCTATACCAATCAGACTCCCAAGAAACTATTTCAATGACCTAGAAAAAATAACAACAAAATTCATATGGAAGAATAAAAGGTCGAGAATTGCAAGGGAACTAATGAAAAAAAACTCAGAGGAAGGTGGTCTAAGTGTACCTGATCTAAAGCTATATTATATAGCAGCAGTCACCAAAACCATTTGGTATTGGCTAAGAAATAGACCGGTAGATCAGTGGAACAGATTAGATACAAAGGACAAAAAAGGGTACATCTATAGCAATCTAATCTTTGACAAACCCAAAGATTCCAACATTAGGGATAAAAATTCATTATTTGGAAAAAACTGTTGGGAAAACTGGAAATTAGTATGGCAGAAATTAGATATGGATCCACACTTAACACCATATACCAAGATAAGATCAAAATGGATCCATGATTTAGGCATAAAGAGGGAGATAATAAATAGATTAGAGGAACAGAGGATAATCTACCTCTCAGACTTGTGGAGGAGGAAGGAATTTATGACCAGAGGAGAACTAGAGATCATTATTGATCACAAAATAGAAGATTTTGATTACATCAAACTAAAAAGTTTCTGTACAAATAATACTAATGCAAACAAGATTAGAAGGGAAGTAACAAATTGGGAAAATATTTTTAAAAACAAAGGTTATGACAAAGGTCTCATTTCCAAAATATATAGAGAACTGACCCTAATTTATAAGAAACCGAACCATTCTCCAATTGATAAATGGTCAAAGGATATGAACAGACAATTCTCAGAGGAAGAAATTGAAACTATATCCACTCACATGAAAGAGTGTTCCAAATCACTATTGATCAGAGAAATGCAAATTAAGACAACTCTGAGATACCACTACACACCTGTCAGATTGGCTAAGATGACAGGAACAAATAATGATGAATGTTGGAGGGGATGTGGGGAAACTGGGACACTAATACATTGCTGGTGGAGTTGCGAAAGAATCCAGCCATTCTGGAGAGCAATCTGGAATTATGCCCAAAAAGTTATCAAACTGTGCATACCCTTTGACCCAGCAGCGCTACTACTAGGCTTATATCCCAAAGAAATACTAAAGAGCGGAAAGAGACATATATGTGCCAAAATGTTTGTGGCAGCTCTTTTTGTAGTAGCTAGAAACTGGAAGATGAATGGATGTCTATCAGTTGGAGAATGGTTGGGTAAATTATGGTATATGAAGGTTATGGAATATTATTGCTCTGTAAGAAATGACCAGCAGGAGGAATACAGAGAGGCCTGGAGAGACTTAAATCAACTGATGCTGAGTGAAATGAGCAGAACCAGAAGATCACTGTACACTTCAACAGAAATACTGTATGAGAATGTATTCTGATGGAAGTGGAAATCTTCAACATAAAGAAAAACCAACTCACTTCCAGTTGATCAATGATGGACAGAGGTAGCTATACCCAGAGAAGAAACACTGGGAAGTGAATGTAAATTGTTAGCACTAATATCTGTCTGCCCAGGTTGCATGTACCTTCGGAATCTAATGTTTACTGTGCAACAAGAAACTGATATTCACACACATGTATTGTATCTAGACTATATTGTAACACATGTAAAATGTATGGGATTGCCTGTCATCGGGGGGAGGGAATAGAGGGAGGGGGGATAATTTGGAAAAATGAATACAAGGGATAATATTATAAAAAAATATATATATAATAAAAATTATTAAGTAAAAAAAAAAGCAATATAAATGATAGCTATTAAGATCATAGAAATGATTAAAAGGCCAGCTAGTCCAACTCTCTGATTTTATAGCTACAGAAACTGAGGCTAAGGGAGATAATGTAATTTGCTAAAGATGCTACAATTACATAGTAACAGAATCAGAATTTAAACAATTACTATTCCTCCAAATCCAGTGTTCTTTCCATGGTACTGTTTCAATAAACACAAAATGTATTTCTCTATAATAAAAAAAAAAAAGGAATACTACATGGAGGAAGAATTAAGTGTATCTATTTGTCTGCAATCAATCAATCAATCATAGTCCACTTATTAAGTGATTATTATGTGTGGAGTAGGAATGGAAGATACTAAGTGTTAAATGAAACCATTCCTGCAAAGGGGCAATGAATACACATTGCAAAGTATTTGCTTTGAAGTAGATATATGGAAGATTTTCCTAACAACTGCAGTTATTATGAAGTAGGATGGTCTCCTTTGGAAGGTAATAGATTCCCCTTTTCTGAAGGTCTTTAAAGAGATAAATACCTACTTTTTTTTTTTTTAAGCTATGCCATGGGCAGGATTCTTAGGCACATGTTAGACTAGATAACATGGAATCTTGTTTTCTTCTGACATTTTATGGTTGAAATATTCTCCTGGGGTGGAGCCAAGATGGCATAGAGGAAACATCTTTTTCTGAGCTCTTCCGATGATACTCACACTAATAGCAAACCCAGCCTCTGAATGAGTTTTGGAGTAACAGAACCCATGAATATTGAGAACATAACGAATCACCAGCAGAAGATAATTTCAAAGATCTGCAGGAAAGGTTTGTTTCAATCAGGCACAGAGGAGGGTGGGCCAAGCACTAGCAGGCTGAGCACAGATGCTGAGTGCCAGCAGAGCACAATCCCAGGGCAATGTGGGCTCCATGTGCAGGAGAATCCATCATGAGGAATCTATAGCAGTGTTGGCTACTCTGACTTGGTTGCAAGCCAATAGATCAGCAGACTAGTTATAAGAAATCCAACACAAATAAAAAAGACAAATAATGAACCCCGAAATGCCAGAATTTCACTGGACCTGGCCATACCCATCCAGCATTAGAAGTTAGTCAGCACAGCCATTGTCCCTTGTAGAGGAAGCTTGGACAATCTCCCCCTTACTCTAAAAGCAGACCTCCCTCAACTTTTTAAAAATATGAGCAAAAAAAAAAAAGAAAAAAGAAAAAAAATTCTGACTAAGACAGTTTATTATGGTGAAAGAGAACAGATTTCAAACCCTGAGGTTACTAAAAACAGATCATCTCTACATGAAGCCCCAAAGGGTGATAAAAATTGGTCCCTATCTCACAAGGCTCTCTTGGAAGAATTCAAAAAAGATCTTAAAAGAGAGCTAGAAGAAAAATGCGGGAAGAAAATGGGAACTTAGCAAGAGGGTTTGGAAAAGGAAATACAGAAATTATCTGAAGAAAAGTCCTTACAAAATGGATATAGTGAAATGGAAAAAGCATATAACTCCTTACAAAATAGATTTGGCAAAATGGAAAAAGAAAAATCCCTTAAAAATGGAATCTGTGAAATGGAAAAAGGAAACAATTCCCTGAAAAATGGAATTTGTGAAATGGAAAAAGAAAATAACTCCTTAAAAATAGAATTTGTGAAATGGGGGAAAAAATCTTTGAAATAACTCATTTAAAAATTCAATTGGCCAAATGCAAAAAAAAAAAAAAAAAAAAAAGGTAATTGAATAAAATAATTCACTAAAAATCAGAATGGAACAACTAGAAATGAAGAATGAGATATCAATAACCAGTCAAGCAAAACTTAAAAAAAAATGAAAAAAAAAAAAAGAAAATGTAAAATACCTACTTGGAAAAACAACTGACCTGGAAAATAGATGTAGGAGAGAGAATTTTAGGATTACTGGACTTCCTCAAGACCATGATGAAAAAAGAACCTAGACATTGTCTTTTAGGAAATCATCAAAGAAAACTGCCCTGATATCCTAAAATCAGAAGGTAAAATAGCCATTAAAAGAATTAACTAATTACTTTCTGAAAGAGACCCCAAAATGAAAACTCCAAGGAATATCATGGCTAAATTTCTGAACTATCAGACTGAGGAAACCATATTGTCAGCAGCCAGAAAGAAACAATTCAAATATCAAGGAGCCACAATAAGGATTACCCAGGACCTAGAAGCTTCCTCCTTAAAGGATTGAAGGGCCTGGAATCTAATATTCTGAAAGGCAAAGGAATTTGGTATTCAGTCACAAATAAACTACTTAACTAAACTGAGCATTTTCTTTCCAGAAAGAAGGTGAACATTAAATTATAAAGGTGAATTTCATTTATTTTTTTAATGAAAAAAAAACAGAGCTGAACAAAAAATTTGACCTGCAAATAAAAAACTCAAGAGAAGCATTTAAAGGTAAAAAGAAAATAACTCGAGAACTATTATCTCTCTTGTGGGTATACATAGAGAGTACAGATATAATTTGATTTTACTGTATATATATATATATATATATATACATATATATAAACTAGAGGTAGAAAGGGAATTGTACTGGAAAAAGGGGAAAATACAGGGAAAATTAGAGAAATTAGATATTCTGAAGAGGAACAGAAAACCTATTATAATTGAGGAAAAGTAGGAAGCGGGATTAAAATTGTGTGAATCTCACTCTCATCTGATTTGTCTCAAAGAGAGAATATTAGGCATATTTGGTTTCACAGAGAAGCATTTTATAGGGAACTTGGAGGGTAAAGGGAAAAAGAAAGGGGGAGACTAATAGAATGGAAAACAGAAATAGTAAGGAAAAGGTATAAGAAAGGGGGAGAGGCTATCAATGTGAAGAACTACATGAGGCAAGCAATGGTCAGAAGCAAAATACTGGGGAGGACTGAAAGGGGGAAAGGAAAAATAAAAGCACAATTTGGTGTAAATAAGATGGCAGGAAATACAGAATTAATAGTTTTAACTGTGAAAGTGAATGGAGTGAACACTCCCATGAAATGGAAGCAGATAGCAGACTGGATTAAAAGCCAGAATACTACAATATGTTGTTTACAAGAAACATATTTAAAGCAGAATGATGCATACAGAGTAAAGGTAAAAGCTGGAGCAGAATCTATTATGCTTCAGGTGAAGTAAAAAAAGCAGATCCTGATCTCAGATCAAGCAAAAGTAAAAATAGATCTAATTAAAATAGATAAGAAAGGGTACCATAGATGATGAAGCAATATCAATACTAAATGCATATGCACTAAGTGGTTTAGCATCTAAATTCCTAAAGGAAAAATTAAGAGAACTGCTAAAAGAAATAGTTAGCAAAACTATAGTAGGGGATCTCAAACTTGCTCTTTCAGAACTAGAAAAATCAAAGCACAAAATAAATAAGAAAGAAGTTAAGGAGGTAAAGAGAATATTAGAAAAGTTAGGTATGATAGATCTTTAGAGAAAATTGAATAGAGAATGAAAGAAATATACTTTTTTTTTCTGGGTAGTACATGGAACCTATACAAAAACTGACCATATATTAGGGCTTAAAGACTGCAAAATCCAATGCAGAAAGGCAGAAATAATAAATGCATTTTTTCAAATCACAAAGCAATAAAAATTACATCCAATAAAAGCCCAGGGGAAAGAGACCAAAAAGTAATTGGAAATAAATACTCTAATCCTAAAGAATGAATATGTAAAACAGCAAATCATAGACACAATTAATAATTTCATCCAAGAGAATGACAATAATAAGACAATATACCAAAATTTGTGGGATTCAGCCAAAGTGGTAAAAAGGGGAAATATTATAACTCTAGATGCTTACTTTCATAAAATAAAGAGATCAATGAATTAGGCTGACAACTAAAAAAGCTAGAAAAAGAATAAAGTAAAAGCTTCCAATTAAATACCAAACTTGAAATTCTAAAAACAAAGGGGATATCAATAAAATTGAAAGAAAAAATAATTAATATGTTTAGTTAATTTGATTAGAAAAAGAAAAGAGGAAAATCAAATTGTTAGTCTAAAAAAAAAAAAAGATCTTTCCACCAATGAAGAAGAAATTAAAGCAATGATTAGGAGTTCTTTTACCCAACTTTATGTCAATAAATTTATAAAACACTTTTGACACAAATAAAAATCACATTTAAACAATTGGTAAAATATCAAGTGCTCTTGTATAGGCCGAGCAAATGTACTCTTGGATAGGCTGAGCAAATATAATAAAAATGACAATACTCTTCTTATTTACCGTATCAAATCAAACTCCCAAGAAATTATTTTACAGATCTGGAAAAATAATAACAAAATTAATCTGGGAGAACAAAAAGTCAAGAATTTCAAGAAAATTAATAAAAAGTACAAATGAAGGTGGTCTAGTTGTACCAGCTCCCTAAATGTATATTATAAAGCAGTTGTCATCTAAACCATTTAGTACTGGCTAAGAAATAGTGTTATTTATCAGTGGAATAGGTTAAGTTCCCAGGACAAAATAGGCAATGAATATAGTGATCTAATGTTTAACAAACCAAAGACCCTAGATTTTGAGATAAGAACTCAATATTTGAGAGAAAATGCTGGGAAATTGAAAACAAGTATGACAGAAATTAAGCATTGAGCCACAGATAATACCATATACCAAGATAAAGTCAAAATGGGTTCATGATTTAGACAGAGTGATATTATAATCAAATTAGAAGAACATAAGATAGTTTACTGTTCAGATCAGGTGATCATTGTATGTTAGGTTCTTACTAAGTGCTAATGAGATAATGAGATATTGGGTTTTTACTAAGTGCTAAGTCAGTACTTGACAATTTTCTAGTTCTGGCCTTTCCTGGTAGTTTGACTTGTGAATTCCTGGAGAAGAGCTTGTGTGCTTGGGAGGAGCAAGTTCATTAGTTGAAGTGGTTCTTCCCAGAAGCCCTTGCATTATCCCACACCCATTCTCTGGGAGGATAAAGAGGGCAGCACTCCAGAGATAGTCTCTGCTTTAGACCAGGCTTGATGTGGCTCTCTGCAGGAAGGGAAGTCACTTCTCTGGAGGACAGTTAAGGGCAACTGTCTGGAGACAACGGTTCTCTACAGGAAGAAGAATCTGGCTGAGAGATTTGAGTTGATACAGCAGATCTCCTCCCAGAGAGCGATTGGCAGCTTCTGGAGACAACAGCACATTACAATTGTACAAGGCAACAAGATTAGAGGAAGTTCAATTCTGATGGATCTGGTTCTCTTCAACAATGAGATGATTCAGACCAGTTTCAATGATCCTGTGATAAAGAGAGCCATTTATACCCAAAGAGAGGATTGTGGGAACTGAATGTGAATCACAACATAGCATTTTCACTCTTTTTTGTTGTTGTTTGCCTGCATTTTTTTTCTTATTTTTTTTTCCTTTTTGATTTAGTTGTTCTTGTAAACAGCAAGATAATTGTATAAACATGTCTGCATATATTGGATTTAACATATATTACCATATTTAACATATATTGGACTACTTACCATCTAGGGGAGAGGATACGAAAGGAGGAGAATTGCCACACATTTAATGTCAAAGAGTTATCCATCCATATGTTTTGAAAAATAAAAACTTTAATAAAATAAAAATAATAAAAATAAATATTCTCCTGATCTAAACCAAATCCTCCTTCCATATATGCAAAGACTAAATCTTAAATGCTTTTTTCCCCCAATAATTTTGTTTGTTAGCAGAAGGAATAACTTAAAAGAAGTAATTGAAGTACTATATATATATATATATATATATATATATATATATATATATATATATATATACATATATATATATATATATATATATATATATATGAGTTCAGGTAAATACCAAGAAATGTATAGTATAGTTATGCTACAGAATTCATTTTAGCAAATAAAAAAATAGACATCTGTCTAAGCTAAAAAACTTGGACAGCTATGATCAGATTCAGAAAGGTAAATAATTAATATATATATATGTGTGTGTGTGTGCATATATATATACATATAGATTATATATTAAGTGTTTGTTAATGTATTTTACATGATTGGCCTTAGATAAATTTTTTTGAATAAGTGTTGATTAATTTGGTCTATCAGAAATGGAAATAAAATAGGACTGGAGATAAACAGTCAGATGAAAAGAGGAAGAAGAGAAGAGGGAGAGGGAATGAGAGAGACAGAGAGACAGAGACATAGACAGACTATTATTTTGGCTCATCTGCTTGGAATTTCATTATTATCTGCCTGTCCCCATATGAAAACTTCTGAAAGAGGTGATAGATTTTGACCGAATACAGTACTTTTCTAACAGATGTCTCATGAGTTTGATTTATAGGTTATTCTACTCAGAAAAAGTCAGTCAGTCAATCACATTTTTAGTCAGGCTATTTCTTTGTGATTTTGCTAAGTGTGAGATATAGTTACCAGTCCTACTAGTCTAAAAGAATGATGAAGATAAAGGCAAGTATAGAATGATGTTTCCAAATCTGGAAACACGTGCAAAAAAAGCTTCATTTTCAAGATAAAAGTAAGTAACTTAAATTTTCCATTAACTCTGTCAATGAATGTTTCAAATATTATAAACTTTAGGGGGCTTAAGAAAGCTGAAGAAAGGCAAGGGGAAGGGAGATAGCTGAAGATTTTATATTCTTGTTCCTGACCTATTTTGATATAAGTGTTACAATGAGGAAATGAACTTCCTGGTTTTCTCAATGACACAATTTCAGAATACAAAAGAATGAAAACAGACTTCAGCCTGCTGTAATTCACCATACTGGTATCTCATGGAAGGCTTTGGAATGAGGAAAATCTACTTCAGACATTTCATAATTGTGTTTCTCTAATGACTTAGAAAGCTAAGTCATTAGCCTTCTCTGAGTCTCAATTTCATAATTTATAAATTGGGAATAATCATAACTCTATGCCAGAGGATTGTTATGAGGCTCAAATAAGATCATACATTTAAAATATTTTACAAACCTTAAAGCATTGAATAAATGCTATTATTATTATCATATTTGATAATATATATTGCTATTTATGTCCTTATTTAAAAGGCAATGATTATATGCATTTGTTTTTTATAGTATTTCTTTGATTTTATTGATCTATTTGACTTGACTACTTAAGTATAAGTGTCTAACCAAGTCAGGATCTAAAAGAAATTAGTGAAACCAGGATGTGGTGATAAAGCCAGAGATGACATACTGAAAAATAGTCTTACAAAAAGTTCAAGAAATAATAGTGTTGGGTAATTAATAGCGCTGGCCTTTGGTTTTGGCTAGCTGAGGAGCCTGTTTTGGCCATGAGGATATAATTGGATTGAACAAGAAAAAAGAAAATAAAAGGTCCATACACATGGTATAACTGAACATAGCACTATATTTTTATCTAAAGAACTGAAAAAAGGGAATTTTCCTGTTGATGCTTATCATATCCAGTTGACAAGGAATAAGGTGCTTACAGAATTGGCTGAATCAGAGTTTTAATTTACTTTAGAGGCTAGGACACTCTATGTTATAGGCAGACAAAGACAGGCAGATGACAGAGAGATATACATAGATTATATATGTACATACAGAGAGATATAGAGATAGATATATAGATGAATAGATGATTGATGACTAGTGGATGATTAATGGATATAAATAGATATAGATATACAGATAGGTATATAATAGATGATAGCGATATAGATAATGATGTTCAAATATGACAGATAAATATTAACTATGGAAATAAAGCAAGATAGAGGAAGAAAAAAAGGAATGGAAGTAGAGAAAGGGGGAGAAGGAAAAGAAAGTGTAGGAAGAGGAGAACAAGAAAAAGAACAAGGATGAGAAGGGATAAGATGATATCAGATGAGATGAGTTGGGATGTTAAATATGGAGAAGAAAGTTCATAAATATATACATACCCCAAACTGCCATTACAGGCAGATACCCAGGCTAAGGTAACTCTTGATTTCTTATTTGACTGACCTTTCACACCTTTCTCCCAGACACATAGTTTTCCCCTCAACTTCTTCTTTTTGGTTTCCTTTTGTATGCTATTTTCCTCTACTAAATTGTGCACTCCTTGAGGGCAAGAACTATTTCTATTTTTATCCCCAATATTTAATGCATTACTTGGATAATAATAGATACTTCATAAATGTTTATTTGCTGACAGATATTGAATATGTTGTTGGTATATTATATATGATTGATATTACATAAATGCTTATTGAGTAAGTGTTAATTAGTTTGATATGTCAGACATGAAAATAAAATAGGATTGGAGATAAACAAACATAAAGAGAGAGAAAAACACAGAGAGAGACAGAAATAGAGAGAGAAGGAGGGAGGGAGGGAAAGAGAGAAAAGGACAGAATGAGGGAGGGAGAGAGATCATATGTGTATCTTTCTATGTGTACATATATATATTCACATATATACATATACATGTTATGCCTACATGTTCACACATGTGATTTTCCTGAAGTTTTAAGTTTTACTAAACTTTAATAAATATCCATAGTTTAAAACAATCTTCTGGTACAGATTAAATCTCTGTGTGCCATGTAAACATACACACGAGAAGGCATACATACACACATACACCAACACATATATATATGCATATATATATATATATATATATATATATATATATATATATATATATATATATATATATATATATATATATTTACATGGATACATGCATACACTAGGATCTCGTGTATTATAATTTGAAAAAAATTATGTAACAAAAATCTGCCATACCAAAAATAATTGCTAGGGTCTAGGGACAGATGGCATATTCTGGATTTGTAATTCCAGGTATTCTGTCCATAACTTGTCCTTGTTTAGAAAATTAGTATTTACCCAAGACCTCCCAGTGCACCAGCTCTATTCATGCTTACTTCATCTTTTGTAAACAACTTCACATGACAAATATGCTCATTTTCTTCCCAGATCTCAGAGGCTCCCTAGTCCATTCACATCGTTCTATACAAAAGTGAAGCAGAAGGGTGGAAGGGGTTTTCTCAAGTTACTCTTACTATAAATAGTGGAGCAGAATTTAAATCCATATTTTCTAACTCACAATCCAGAATTTTTTCTAATTTACTTCACTTGTGTGTGCTTATTTTTGGTAGTTTTACTAACTGGATATATAACATATATTTATAACTCTTTCAATTTTATTTTTTTTAAATGGGAGGGCAGCTAGATGATGCAATGAATAGAGCCCCACTCAGAAGGACCTGCATTCAAATCTGGTCTCAGACACTTAATACTTCCTAGCTGTGTGAATCTGAGGAAATCACTTAATCTCAATTGCCTTGAATTGCCTTGAAGTAAACCGAAACATAAATGAAAAATAAAACCATTTACTTTTAACTTTGTGAGCTTGGTCTCTAGATAATTTCTTAATCTGCAAAATGAGAGGATAGAATTAGATAATTTCAAGTCATTATACACCCCTTTTAGATGAGGAAACATTCTCAAAAAGGCACAATATCTTGCTCATGGTGATACTGGTTGAATGAACCAATTTGATATGATCCAGTTTTTCTTGGATCAGTGCTTTTTGCCCCAAACCATACCCTCTTCAGCATAATCACCCTCATGATTTAGATGAAGAAGGACCTTGTAAACTTCAGAACTTCCCTCTAAGGCAGCAACCTGATAATGGGATTTGTGCTAGGGAGAATTAGTTAAGAAGGTGTTGGATTAATAATGTTGGACAATATTAGATAAGCTACTCGTTCATGCAGTAAATCATTCAAGAAAGGAATGGTATTTTTAAATGAATGCATTAATGAATATTCACAACCAGAGATGAAAAAAGAATATTAGACTTAAATTCAGGAAGGATTGGATTTGAATTCTGCCTCTTAACTTTTGCAAGCTCTGTTACCCCAGACAAGTTGATTAAGCTGAGTTTCAAATCAGAATCACAGAATATCAGAACTGAAAGAGGCCAGATATAATCCATTCCAACATATTTCCAGAAAAGAAACCCCCATATTAACATGTCCAAAATGTAGTCATCCACATGGCTCTCTTCAACAGAGAGATAAACCAAATCAGTTACATTTGTTCAATAATGAACCCAGGGAATGAACTCTGGGAAATGAGTGTGAACCACTACATAGCATTTCCAATCCCTCTGTTTTTTGGTCTGCTTGCATTTTTTATTTCCTTCACAGGTTAATTGTCCATTATTTCAAAATCTGAGTCTTCTTGTGCAGCAAAATAACTGTATGGATGTGTATACATACATTGTATTTAACATATACTTTAGTATATTTAACATGCGTTGATCTACCTGACATTTCAGGGAGAGGGTGGGGGAAGGAGAGAAAAAATGGAAAAAAAGGTTTTGTAATTGTCAATGCTGAAAAATTACCCATGCATATATCTTGTAAAAAAAAAAAAGCTATAAAAAATGTAGGCATCCAGATTTTAAAGTAAAAATATGTGCATATAACATGGAGGAGTTCACTACTTCATAAGGTGTAACGTGCTCTCCTGGCAGTTACAATTACTAGTCTGTCCTAGACCCACCAGAGTACCTTTGACCACTGTCCTTTGCAGTGTGAGCTCTACCCGGCTCGCCTCCTCTGAGGCCTTCAAAGGTCTCTGGCCACAATCTCTTGAATCTATAGCTTAATAACCGGTAGCGCACTCAAGAACAACCACGTGTAATCTTAAAAGCCTTTATTATACCTACTCACATAATGCCCTAGCTGATGCCCTGACTTGTTGGTTCCCTGGTGAACACCTGGTCAGAAGACCCATGTGTTCACTACCAAAATCCTTACCTCTTTCGGCTACCCATCTTGGCTTGGCCACCCAGGCTAGGAGCCAGGGTGAACAGCAGGAGGTTAAAGAGGCCAGTTGCTGCCTGCAGTGGGCTTATATAGGGCCTGTGAGGTCACACACACAGCCAATCAGCGAGAGAGTCACCCATTACGAAGCTATCTCAATATGGCCAGGATCCCGCCCAAGGGCAGTCCTAATATCCACAGAAATTTCTGGGCCTCAATCCCGATGCACTGTGTCCGCCCATTTAAAGGGCCCTTACAATTCCCTTTCTCTTGTTTTGCGGGAACCGCACATCTCACCAAGCTAAACTTTTAGCACCAGCTATAGTTCACTTGGTCCATGAGATGACAGAGTGTTATGCCCAAAGAGGTACAAAGCAGCAGATCAGTAAACAGAAGTATGACAATGAGAACCAGGCTCAACAGTGGCCCAAATGTTCAACCCATTCATCAAAGTCATACTCGAGATAATAAGCCAAAGAGATTGGATGCCAATGAGGTAGGATGTCAACACTGAGGTGGGAAGTCAACAAGGTAAAACATCACAATTCTAGTTAACAAATATCAGTAGGTATGTTGTCACAATTCTAGTTACATTTATCACAGTTCTAGACCAATTCTAGTTTCTTACAATTTTCTGTTGCACTTTTTACAATCCTAGAGCAATTCTAGCTTATCACAATTCTCTATTGCACTTTTCACAATTCTAGAACAATTCTAGTTTATCACAATTCTCTATTGCACTTTTCACAATCCTAGAGCAATTCTAGCTTATCACAATTCTCAATTGCACTTTTTCACAATTCTAGAACAATTCTAGCTTATCACAATTCTCTATTGCACTTTTCACAATTCTAGAACAATTCTAGTTTCACAGGTGCACATAAGCAAAGTCATGTCCAGTAACATTGTCTCAATAACAATGGCAGGTGGGTGTGTTGGTTTTTCACCCACTAATTTAAAAGCATAGTCCTTCAATAGAAAGCATAGGGCAAAGCCTCTTCCCAGGCCACCATATGGCAAGTGGCCACGGGAGAAGCAAGCAGGCCCATTGTCCATTTACAGTCTTTATATTGCGTATCACCCAAAACAGTCCATTTCAGCTGCAACACTGGAACTGTGTCTGGTGTCTCTGGTGTCATGGTCAGGAGGGACATTGCTGCCATCAGCGTCTGAAGGGCTGCTGACATCTGGCTGGTCTCTCTGGACTGTTGTCTGGTCCTTCTCTTGGATCCCCAGGTTACAAATGTCTCTGGTGGGGATGAACTCTACTGCTGGATCTGCACCTAGGAAGGAATGTACTTGGGGCCCAACTTGGGCCTTTCCAAATGCTATCCAGGCCTTTCCACATCACAGTGGAAACAAAGTTGTTGTCAAAAAGATCAAAAGTCAGACAAAAGTCAGTCTGTCACTTAGCTGCACTTTCTGTGTATGCCCGAAGTGCATTGCTAAGGTAAAAGGCAAAGAATTTAAAAATGTAAAACCAAAATAGATTAAAAATATAAAACCAAAATAACTTTAAAATGTAAAATCAAAATACTTTGAAGATGTAAAATCAAAAGTGTTTAAAAATGTAAAATCAAAATTTAAAAATTGTAAGCAATCACATATCCCAAAATTCCCTTCTCTTGTTTAGAAGAGAAGATCTTGGGGATAGTCTGTGCAGTAATGACTTTACTAGAACACTCGGCTATATCCCTGAATTCTTTTGCCTAAAAATCAAAGTTTGAATTTCTGATACCGAATTGTACTTCAGTAGTGTGAATCAATAAATCTGATATTTTCCTCCTGGGTCAAAGATCACACACTGTCTATTTATTCTAGTGATTAAAACAGCAATTTTCCAACCCATTCTAGACATAAACACTGTTTTATAAGTACCCGTAGGGGGTTGGGAAATCAAGCTCACCTGTGGAAGTGGAAAATCCACGAGGTAATAAAAGAGGAGTTCCAACTCTCCAAAGACGATCCTAGCAGTTTTACAAGTATAAAACTCCACTCTCTCTAACTGCAAGGTCTTGTCCCTGTAAGGTTTCTTAGAAATTAACTCAACTGTATTTTTAAAACTTTTCTGATTATACTCAATACCCCACAATTCCTTTTTGCCTTGGGGCATAAAGCCTACTCCTGTCCTTTGAAATGAAGACACAGGAGTTTTGAATGGATTAATGGGCAGTGCTGATAGTATTATCGCCCTTCCTTTTCCTCCTCCCCCTTCTCCCTTGGCCCAAGAAGGTGAGGCAGAGGGAAGAAGAATTGGAAAATCCCCCAAAGGCTGATTCCAAATCAAACCTGAGCTTTGCACATAAAAAGAACTAAACTTCTTCTCAATGGAAGAGTAATGGATAAATTCCTTAAAACAACAATGCAGGAGGTAAACCAACAAAATGCTAAGAAGAATTTCTACAACTTTAGTCCATGTGGTTCCTTTATTTCCTTCCTTAGTTTCAGCCACTGGTTTGAACTCTTCCTGTTCTGTCTGTAGTAACCTAGCTTTTTCTTCTTTCTCTATCTCAATCTGTAGTTTAACCTGCAATTCCAGCAACTCTTGCTGTGGCATTTTATACTCTCTACTGTCATACAATCGCATTAGCTCTAGGTTGCTCCCTCTCCGAGCTCTATTTACTGGGTGTGGGGATAGCCTTTGTGGAGCTTGATTACAAGCTTCCTGCTGTTCTTCAGTGGTGATCTTTGTTAAAAGATCTTCCATCTGGCTCTTTAACCTCTTGATATAATAAGCATTATGTTCAGCTGTGTCCTTGAGTCTGATCCCAGATTTACCTGGGTCCATATTGCTTCTCTGTCTTCCCTCTTAAGTGGCGTTTCTACCGGATCTTTCAGAATCTTAATTCTGAATATTAAATATTTTCAAAACCTGATAATTCCTGATGCGTCCACGTTGAGCGCCATTTGTAACGTGCTCTCCTGGCAGTTACAATTACTAGTCTGTCCTAGACCCACCAGAGTACCTTTGACCACTGTCCTTTGCAGTGTGAGCTCTACCCGGCTCGCCTCCTCTGAGGCCTTCAAAGGTCTCTGGCCACAATCTCTTGAATCTATAGCTTAATAACCGGTAGCGCACTCAAGAACAACCACGTGTAATCTTAAAAGCCTTTATTATACCTACTCACATAATGCCCTAGCTGATGCCCTGACTTGTTGGTTCCCTGGTGAACACCTGGTCAGAAGACCCATGTGTTCACTACCAAAATCCTTACCTCTTTCGGCTACCCATCTTGGCTTGGCCACCCAGGCTAGGAGCCAGGGTGAACAGCAGGAGGTTAAAGAGGCCAGTTGCTGCCTGCAGTGGGCTTATATAGGGCCTGTGAGGTCACACACACAGCCAATCAGCGAGAGAGTCACCCATTACGAAGCTATCTCAATATGGCCAGGATCCCGCCCAAGGGCAGTCCTAATATCCACAGAAATTTCTGGGCCTCAATCCCGATGCACTGTGTCCGCCCATTTAAAGGGCCCTTACAATAAGGTATTTGATTTCACTTTAGGACAATTCTCATCTTTAAGAAGTAGTTTGACCTTATTGTTTCCCTGACATCAAGCCTAAATCTACCTCTGTAATTTAAATTGATTGCCCTTAGATCTGTGACAAGGAACCAAAGAGAGAGGCCAAAATAAATAAATAAATAAAAACAAAAAAACAAAACAAAAAACAAAACAAAACATACAAACAAACAAACAAACAAACAAAAATGCCTTCTTCCAAGCCATATCTGTTAAAATATCTGAAAGATAATATATCCCATAAGTTTTTTCTTCTTCTGGTTACATGTCTGCTTTTCCTGGAAATAATTTTCCTATGGAATAGATTTGGTTCTCTTCACCATCCTGTTTGCCCTCCCTAGAAGTTTTCTAGTTTACAAATACCCTTTTTAAAATTCATGAAGTAATTCTGGATATTTCTCCCCCAAAATTTGGTCTGATCAGGGCAAAATAAAGTGGAATTAATGCCTCTCTCATTCTGAATACTCAATCTCTCTTACCACAGCCTAAGATCCATTGGCAACTTTGGTGACTGAGACACACACTTTTATTTGTCCTGTTGAGTTTGAATTTCTTTACTCCCATCCTCCTTTGTCAGATAA
This sequence comes from Sminthopsis crassicaudata, assembly GCF_048593235.1. NCBI lineage: Eukaryota > Metazoa > Chordata > Mammalia > Dasyuromorphia > Dasyuridae > Sminthopsis > Sminthopsis crassicaudata. Next base: position 637,276,667 of record NC_133618.1, on the reverse strand, counting down.
AATGTTATTTGACCTTATTTCCATGGTCTTATGCTTGTCTTCACAACTTTTTGAACCCAAGTGCAAAGCCATAGATTTATCCCTTTCAAATCAAATGATATAGTAGATTCAACTCAATCTCCAACCTTGTAAAGAATTTTTTCCTGTGTTTATTGACTGTATCATTAACTTAGCTATGCCTCCTAAATTTTTGTTATCAAGACATTTGACAATTATGCCATCATGAATATAAGCCTTCCATGACAATGAAAAATATTAAGCATCATTATGTCAAATATAGGTCCTGAAGAATTTTACTAAGGACCTCTTTCCAAGGCAATGGGCCATTAATGACCATTCTTTGAGTCCAGCAATTGGACCAGCTCCAAATCCATCTGGTTTTACTCTTTATGATCTAACACCTCTTTCTTTCTCACAAGACAGAAGAAACTTGATCGCATGATTTTCTAATTTCTAGGTAAAGTCTCTTTTAATTTTCTCATCTATAAAAAGGTACAATAGGAATACAGTGCTACCTCATGTGGCAGTTAGGAGACACATATAGTGATTTATATAATACACCTAAAATATTATATATATATATATATATATATATATATATATATATATATATATATATATATATATATATATATATATATATATATATATATATATATACACACTTAAAAACAATTCTAGCATTGAAAAGGATTTGGAAGAAGAAACAGTGGTTGTTTTTGTTAATATTCAATTAATTTTTTCCTTCCCATCACCACTTCCATTGAAATTCCAACATACTACAATGACTGAATTACTACTTTGCTTGAAATCTTAAATGGCTCTCTATCACTTTCTAAATACAACAAAAATTTTTGGCTTGGCATCCAAGTCCCCCTGCCTTTAAGCTGAATCAAATTTCTTTACTAATTATATCACATTTATTACTCCTTTATTAATATGAGACAACTGGGTGGTACAGTAGATAGAACCCTAGCACTGGAGTCAGAAAGATATGAACTTGAATGTGGACATTAATAGTGTAATGATGAAGAAATTATTTAACCTCCATTTGCCTCAGTTTTCTCATCTGTAAAATGGAGGTGATGATAGAATTTCTTTCTAGGTTTTTGTGAGGATCAAATTAAAACTGTAAAGCATTTGGCTCAGTTCCTGTAATATAGTAAACATATAAATTTTAGAGAAGAGTAAAAAAGAAAACAAAAAGAGTCTTCTTTTTAAAAAAAGCTGCTCTCCTCCCTCCCTTTACCTACCTCTCACTGCCATTTTACCCTTATCATTCCACGTTCCCTATCTACAAACATATAAAAAATTTCCCCATCTTTTGAGGCTACCACCATGAAGAATTGAATTCCATGTTGAAAGTCAAATTTCCTGCTCTGAATAGGAAGGGTAATATTGTAGAGGAAGTAGTATCTTTAGAATCAAGAAGACCAAATCCTACCTCTGACTTGTTGGAGCTATATCATCCCAAGTCCTGTAGTCTCCTTGAGCCTCAGTTTCTTCATTTGTAAAATAATAGGGTTGGTTTTGATGGAATTTTACCCCTATATCTCTTACTCTATTTTCTTCCAAGATGGAAAGAACTAGCCCTCAAAGTTTCCATGTCCCTTTATCTGAGCGGCATTATTATTATTATTATTATTATTTTTATTATTATTATTATTATTATTATTATTTACTATTAAGGCTTTTTTAATTTTCAAAACATATGCATGGATACTTTTTCAACATTAAGCCTTGCTAAATCTTATGTTCCAATTTTTCTTTGACTTTCCTCCCACCTCTCCTCTAAATGGCAAGTAATCCAATATATGTTAACTATGGTTAAAATATATATATATATATATGTTAAATCCAATATATGCATACACATTTATACAATTACATTGTTTCACAAGAAAAATCATATTAAAAATGGAAAAATGAGAAAGAAAATAATATGCAAGTAAACAATAAAAAGAGTGAAAAAGCTATGTTGTGATTCACACTCAGTTCCCACAGTCCTCTTAATGGGTATAGATGGCTCTCTTCATTACAAGAGCATTGGAACTGGCCTGTATCATCTCATTGTTGAAAAGAGCCATGTCTATTAGAATTGATCATCATATAATGTTGTTGGCATGTACAATGATCTCTTGGTTCTGCTCATTTCACTTAGCATCAATTCCTGTAAGTCTCTCCAGGTCTTTCTGAAATCCTCCTGTTGGTCGTTTTTTATAGAATAATAATATCCCATAACATTCATATATCACAACTTATTCAACCATTCTCCAACTGATGGGCATCCACTCAGTTTCCAGTGTCTTGCCACCACAAAAAGGGCTGCCACAAACATTTTTGCCCATGTGGTTCCCTCCTTTAAGAGCTCTTTGAGATATCAGCCCAAAAGAAACATTGCTGGATCAAAAGGTATGCACATTTTGATAGCCCTTTGGGTATATGAACAGTATTATTTTATCTACTATTATTTGTTTCCTTTTGAATTGATTACATCTGCTCTGGATTATAGTTATTGCAGTCTAGTCTCTATGTTCCAGCTCCTAAATGTTCATAAGTTCCTTGAGGACAAAACCTCTGCTTAATTTTTTCTTTGATTGTGATACACAGCACAGTTTCAATGCCTTCAGAAACATTTGCTAAACTAGATTGAATTGAGCTGAGACTGTTTTTCTCACTAAAACTCTGCTGCTTGGGGGAGGACAAATCTTTCCTTTAATAACTCTTTTGCTAACACACATGGAAGCTACCCCCGGCTTCAGTGTGTATTTTATTAGCTCTGCCTGTCCCTTTCTCAGACACTGCTTCTGATTCTTATTTGCAGCCTCAATTGTCTCCCTTGGATCCATCTCATTTTTGTCCTCCTCTCAGTTCTGTTTTCAGCAATTCTTCACAGGAAGTCTCTAGTGGGGCAGTTAATATATTATATTTATATATAAGAAAGAAAAGACAGAAAACTGTTTGAAAAGATTTTATTTCCCATAGTGTAAGGAAAGGGCAACTCTAACTTTTGCTTATGTCTGCTGGACACATTTATGAGCATATACAAGGTTAAATAGAATGTATGGAAGATAAAATAAGCATTTATGTTTCAGTGAAGAGAACAATGTAGAAAAATCTGACATCCAGGAGGCAATTGATTGTGTTAATTACATTGTCTTAAACATATATCCTCCAAATTGTCCCCAGGACATGACAATGGATGACAATGACCCTAGATTACATAATTTAGTCATTCTCCCTCTCATCATTGGCTGCTCAGGGAGGCACCTAGGAGAGCAAGGAAGTTAAAGAAATTAAGGAAATTAAGATCAATTTTTGTTTTAAAAAAGGCCCCAAATTTCTATACATAAAATCATCCCACAAACATCCTTATTATTTCTAATATATATATATATATATATATATATATATATATATATATATATATATATATATATATACATGTGTTAAATACCTGTTATTAGCCATCTAGAAAATACATTTACTAAGCAGCTATGTAGCATTCACTTCTCTAAGTGCTGGCAATACTAATACAGTAGCTTTAAAGGTGGAAGGGATCTTGGAGGACAAGTGAATTCAATCATCTAATTTCATAGATAGGGAAACTAAAATTAAGAATTTAAGTGCCCTGCCCAGGATCACACCTAGTCTGAGGCAGGATTTGAATTCAAGGCATCTTGACTCTAAGCCCAACATTCTATCCACTATACCATCTAGGTTCAAGGAAGTGCATTAGGCACTGAGAAAATAAAGACAAAAATGAATTGCTCACTGATCTGGAAGAACTTCCATTCAAAGGTTAGATTATAGTTCTTTTGTCCCATGCCTTCAGTCCTCAGGTTGATAATTACTACACCCTATTAATGCTTCCTTTGATATTTGTTTTCAAAGATTCTCAAAGGGGGAAAGACCCCAGAGAGCATCAGTACCAGAAAGACAAGTCCCTTAACACTAACTAGTAGTTATTTAGCTTTTGCATAAAGGCCTTAAATAATGCAAAACTTATTCTCACCAGAAGAAACCCATCCAACTTCATAGAACTTTCATCATTAGGATGTTTTTCCTTGTGGAAAACCCACATTTGCCTCCTAATGAGTTTTGCTCATTGTTTTTCTTTCCTTTGGGAAAATAAGCATAATCCTACAATCAAATGACAGGCGTCATTTATTAAAAACCAAGACAACACTCTAGTACAGTGGTCCTCAAACTTTTTAAATAAGGGGCCAGTTCACTGTCCCTCAGACTGTTGGAGGGCCTGGCTATAGTAAAAACAAAACCTAACACTCTGTCTCCGCCCCTCAGCCCATTTGCCATAACCCTAAGGGACACATAAAAGTCCTCATCGAGCTGCATCTGGCCCTGGCAGTAGTTTGAGAACCCCTGCTCTAATATGTCCAATTTATGTCTTCACTATGCTAACTATGAATCTTTTTACTCATCATCTTATAGTATAATCTCAACCTCTTTCACCAACTTGGTAAACTAATGGCAGAGGATCCTCAGCTTATTAATATGTGGAATAGTGTAAAATGATTTATTCAAACTAACTCTACATAAAGTGATGAGATGCCCAATCAATCCTTCTTCTATTTTTAAATAAAATTTTATTGAGTTTCAAATGTAAAAAACATTCTTAGCTCATAGACCATCAAAAACATGTAATGGGCTGAATTTGCTTCTTGGATAATAGCTTGGAGTCCCTTATCTGGACAATAAATTTAGTGAATTAGCTTAGAAATATCCTTAAATGGCATATAGAGTAGGATATGATGCTTCAAAATTGCCCTGATATTTCCAGGGTAGAATCCATAAGGACTAAAAGCTTTCTAGTCCTAGCCACTATGTGTCCCCATGTACTCTAAAAGTGAATTACTATCTTTGGTTACCATATCAAAAATCAATGAAGCCATCATTTCACATAAGCCATTCTCAAGCTTTGCCTCCCTATCTTGGATGTTTGAAATTGATTTTTTAAGCCCAATGGGTAATACTTTATATTTTAACCATCAAATTTTATTTGACTTGATTTAGTTCAAGGGTTAGTCTGTCAAGAATTTATTTGAATCTTGACTTTGTCATTTACTACATTAACTATCCCACCTAACTGGCCATTGGTCTCTTATTCTAAAGCTGCTGGGGCTACCAAAAGGAAAAAGAAATAGCTGTTGAAACTGTTATAAAATTTAAAGAAAAAAATGACAAACTCTCATGGATAAAACCATCCCTGAACTCTACTATGATCACTAAGACAGCAGTTCTCCTCAATCCTATTTTTGATCAGCTTGATAACATTTTTCCAGTTATTTGTAAACATTTTCGCTCCTTTCAATCTAGATTCAAATTCAGTCATGTACGCAGAAAGCAAGAAGATATTCAGAATGATCAGCAGATGCCTTCATATGTCTACACCAACCATCCTTGTTACATGTTTATTTTGTAGACTACATAGCAATTTTTTATAGATAGCAGGAAGATCAAACCCTTAGCTTGTGATTCTGGGAGGCATTTTTGATTCAAAGTTTCTTCATCAATAGAATGGGTATAATAATAGCACCTACCTTACAGCTAAAAATGAGAAAACATATTTAAAAAAACACTTTTATAAACTTCAAGGTATTAGAGAAATTTGAGCTGTCTGTGTTATTTGTAGTCAGTTACATCATTTTGCTAACAAACTAAATGAAGTAGATTTGATAATCCAGGGGAGCTTTGCACCCAGATGTTCTTTCTTCTTCAGCCATAGAAGGAAGAACATATTTGAGGCATCTTGGGATGGCTTCAGTGAAAAGGTGAACATCAGAGCTAAAGCCTATCACAATATTACAGGAAAAAAAAAAAACAACCTTCCTAAGCACTTGTCAGGCAGGCACCAGTTTTACTTCTCTCTGGACGTTGTTTCCTTATGTATAAAATGAGAGGGTTGGACTAGATGATCTCAAAGGTCCTTTGCAGATGTAATGATGTATGACTGTGGGACTCTGCTGGAGGGTTAACATCTACAGCACTCCAGTCTATTAATGCAAGCTCTGCCACAGAAGAGATTAAAGCTAACTCGAGGAGAGGCTGCCAAGCACAGTATATGTTCCCAGGGAGATGGCAAAAGCGGGAAGGTAAAGGTAAGAGATTTAAATGCTTCAATGTTTCTTTTTATTCCCTAGCAAAAATGTTAAACAGTTGAATCAACATTTGGCAGGTTTACAATTCAACCCAGCAATTAGATTTGAAAAGTCACCCTCGTTCTACAAAAATTTCCCAGTCAACAGAATCCGCATTATCCTTAATGCCATGGATAACAAGGGGAGCTAGAGCATGGATTCTACCCAAGCACCCCCTGATCAGAGGGAAAGGCAAATAGTCATGGGGGATTTGAGACCAAGGAGTTGGAGCAAACCATTAATAAAGACTAAGGCAATTTTGTGTGCACAGCTCAGAATTTTAACATGTTGCTTGCTGGGATAACCAAACACTGATGAGGAATCAGGACTCAGTTCTGAATGGCCTATTATGTGAGAGTTTAAGGATCAAAAACATGATTCTGGTAAAAGAAAAAAGGGCAGCTGAGTGATGTGATGGATAGAATCCCAGGCCTGGAATAGGAAAATGAAATCCTATGAAATACTTTACTCGATGTGTGACCCTGGGCCATTAATTTAATTCTTATGTTAGTTTCCTCATTTATAAAATGAGTTGGAGAAGGAAATGGTAAACAACTCCAATATCTTTGCCAAGAAAATTCCAAATGAGCTCACAAGAAATCAAACATGACTGACAAAAAGGAAAAAAAAAAGTCATCAGACTGACCATGTCATTCCATGGTTCAAAAATGTTCAATAATTCCCTATTAGAGATGGCTAGGTGATATAGTGAATAGAATAGTGGTCTTGGAGTTAGGAAGACATAAGTTGAAATTTGTCCATAGAACCTTATTGGCTGTGTAAACCTGAACAAGTCACTTATCCCTTTTCTGCCTCTGTTTCCTCATCTGGAAAATGGGAATAATAACAGAACCTATCTCAAAGAGTTGTTGTGAGGAAACATAAGATAATATGTGTAAACTACTTTATAAAATTTAAAGTTAATACAAAGATCTCATATCTATGATAATATATATATACATATATACGTATATATATATATATGTATATATATATATATATACATATATATATACATATACATATATATATATATATATATATATATATATATACCTTTGTCTCCTTCATGTAAAATCAATAACAATATGATCCAATCTATTTCCTATTTTTCCACACCAAAAAGACTACTTCCCCTATTCTATTCATATTCCCACAGTGGGGCTTTATTTGCCATTGCTCAAGCATGATCTTCCATCTTCTGTCAGCCTACCTTTGCACAGGTTATCCCCCATATCATACTCCATCTTCTCATTCCCTTGACATATCCTAGCTATGCAACTGGATGAATCACTTAATCCCTCTGACCCTCAGTTTCTGCGTCTGTAAAATGGGATTGAAAATACTGCAACAACCAATTCAAATTACATGGCATTAATAAGGAAATGAACATAAAGCAATTTGACAAATATGAAACTTTATACACATTTGTATATATCTATGCTTATGCATACATATAGACAGATATGAGTATATATGCTTATCCTCTGATATCACCAGAATAAAATCTTAGTACTCTAGTCTATCCCACCCATTTTCTTTTCTTATGCTCTGGACTCCAGTGGATCTTCTGGACCATTGCTCCTTGCTCTCTACTCCATCACTGACAAGCCAAGGTTCCAGGAGGACCCTGAACAATGTTTACTACTGAGGTCTGTCTACCTTGGTCTTTTCATCAAATTATTTGGCCCACTCTATCTAACCATGCTTTGCTTTGCTTCCTGAACACACTCTTATTATCTGCTCCTCTTAGAGCTGCTGTACTTTTCAGATCCCTTGATCTTACCAAATGTTCTAACATTGCTTTAATCCCTTATTCCCTTCTTGCCTATCCCTGGGAGTCCAATTTTGGAAATGGAATCAAATCAATACAATCATTGCTCCTATTGTGGAAGGGCATGTAACTCAACTCCCCCGTGGCTCCATCCCTATTACTTCCTATTTCCAAATTTCCCACCCCAATTGCCATTCCCTTGATGTACTATTTCCCTAAATTAAAATGGAAGCTCCTGAAGTTGAGATTGTTATTTTGTATTTTTATCCCCAACTCTTAATAAAGTAGATGGCAAATAATGATGTCTCAATAAATCCTTTTTCTCTCACACTCATTATTTCCTAGAGTCACTTTAGTAATCACCTCATACAGAACTTATGTACTTAAAGTATTTCTTGAGCTTTAACAATGCGAGTGAATTGGTCATTGTCAAAGCACTAGGAAATCACAGGCCAAGTTTAAATGTAAAATATAGATCTTCAGGATTCTCTGAACTGACTTATGTTGCCTCGCCTTTATATATAAGCTATGGTCATAGTATATAGAAAACTATTATTTATCAAAGGATAAATATTGAATTACATAATTTCAGTGGTAAAAGGGCATCTCAAAGATTAACAGTTTCAATCTCCTCATTCTGGGTGATCTGAGGATCATATAAATCATAAAATAAAGATTCAAACCTATAGTCTCTGCATACAAATCAAGTATAGTATTAAGCATATAGGATGCATTCATTTTAATTTTTTTTAACTTTCAAAACTTTTACAAAATTTATTCCTTATTTTTTTCTTAAAACATTTTAGAGTGGTATTCTAAAAATTACTAAGATTCTTCAGAAGGGACAACCATGAGAAAGAAAAATCAAACAAAAATATAGTAAAAATAGTAGAAGCATTATTTTTTAAATTATGGATTTACTTGTTGACCAACATATTTCACAGTTTATTATTATTAATTATAATTAAGTTTAATCTACTTATATGGAGGACTTTCATTGCATATAGCACTCCTCTGTTCCCCTAGTGAGATACATCCTTCACCAGTTCATTTTCTGTCTTTACTTTTATTTAAGCTTAAGATTTTGTAGAGACGCTCCTATTATTCCAGAGCAGCCTCTTCTTGGGCTGCCCAACATCTTTGCTACTAACTTAATATTTTATATTAATTTTATATCATATATAAAAGGTTAATCTTTTATACAAAAGGTTAATCTTTCCTTTTTGTCCTGTTGAATACTTATCAGAAGTTAAATCTCCCTCAGACACTTTTCTATGAATATTTATAGAACTGATATTGAATAATATAATGGAATCCCATGTTACCTTGGCCTGATCCCATCAGAAATACTATTTGAAAATGGAAGTTGTCAATCAGTATTCTGGAATGACTTAAGACAAAGGTTTAAGGTTGCCAAAGTTACTTTTTGGAATAGTGTATATATTAGCAAAGAACATCTCATTAAGAGACTGTGCAACTCCTTATAGGTATGCATAAAGCTGAGGGCCAATTGAATCAATCAATCAATCATTCCAACTGATATCCTCAGCAGGTGAGAATAGAGCCATTAAATCAATGAACCAATTACTCAAAGGACATTAAATTAAATGGAAGAACCTAGTAATCAAGGTGAGAATAAGTAGACTTGCAGCTATTGGATGAAATAAAGTAATATCATAAAGGAAGTCTTTGGGAATTGGTAGAAAAGGCCTAGTCAGGTCCTGTGGGGCTTTAAATAAATTAGCAAGCTAATTAGGATTCCAGCATTACAATGACCAATCAGGGAGAGAGAACTCAGAGGAAAGAAAAGATCAAAGGAGAGGGAGAAGGGGAAAAGGGGGGGGGGGAAGAAGGGAGAATGAAGGAGAAGGGAGTGTAGAGAAAAGGACAGGAGTAGAGAAAAAAAGGGAAAAGAGAAAAGAGGGGAAATCAGAGAGAGGAGAAGAGGCTAGCAGAGAGGAGAGGAAGGAAGGGAAAAGGAGAGGAGAGGATACAAGAGGGAGGAAAGGTATTATAAAATATGAAAGGGCTGGAGCTTTTCATTAGCATCCTAACATTATCCTTAAAGATTAGTGACTCATGCCAGTATCTGTATCTGGAACTATAAACAAGTTACACTGAGGAAAAATTATTGTACACACTTGGAAAAGGGAAAAGGACTTCTATTAAAGGAATTTCTAGAAGTTATGAGATGTCCTTTATCCTAAAGTCGATTCCACTTTTCTTTTGATTTTCCATGTACTTTTAACAGACTGAACTTCTTTTTGGGGTGGAAGTGAGGGAGATAACTTATACCAAGTATCCTGAACTATACCTTTAATAAATGCTTATTTCTAAATTCTAACTCTGACTATCTAATTGATAGCAACTGATAATTCCTCAGGGACCAGGATTTTTAAGGTAAAGTATAAACAAAACCCATTGCAGGTCTTCAAAGTCCCCTGGAAAACAGAACATCTGGCATGGGAAGGAAGTGAAACATAAAAGATATAATGGTAGAACTGGAAGGTATCTTAAAAGTTAAGAACTGCAAGGAATCCTGAGAGGATCTTGGAACTGAAAACATAGAATTTTGGAATGACAAGTGACCTTCAAGAAATCTTAGTTATTAGACCAAAGAATATTCAAACATAATGGAACCTTGAAGAAGATTTTGATTTTAAAACAAAACTATACAATCTGCCAGATTCCTTGCACTTTAGAACTCCAAATATTAAAGCTGGAAGAAATTAAAAAAAAAAAAAAAACAGATTTCCAGAGCTAGAAGATAGAATGCCAGAGCTAGAAGTCAATTTAAAATTTGGAAGATAGAATCTTCATTTTGGAAGAAAACTTAGAAATAAGACAACAGAATAATCACCACTTAGGGCAGCTAAATGGCACAGTGGATAGAACATAGGCTCTGAATTCAGGAGAACCTGAGTTGAAATCCAGCCTCAGAGACTTAATACCATGTGATCCTAGGCAAGTCACTTAACCCCAATTACTATCTGTCTATCTGTCTATCTATCTATCTATCTATCTATCTATCTATCTATCTATCTATTTTATATGTATATATATATATATATATATATATATATATATATATATATATATATATATATATCAGAACTAAAAGTAAAACGTTGAGAGAGCTTTAGCAAAGAGAAAATATTACATTTGGACATTACATTACATATTCCATGTTGGAAAAAAGCTTGAACTTGAATTGGATTGCCCTTATAAACTAGAATATTGGAGCTAAAAGGAAACAAAAAATATTTAACTCATATCTCTCATTTTACTGAGTATCAAATCTAATCTAAATCTAAGGTTTAGATTATTTGACTTAAATCACACAAGTACTTGCTTACTTAGAAGTAGTCACTGTGACTCTCAGACCTGGCCCCTTTCCATTACACTGTTCTCTTACTCTTTCTGACATTTGCTTTAGTTTTGAGGTCAAAGAAAATCAGATAGTGGCCTTGGAGAATATGGAAACAACTACCATAATCTACACAGTAGTTTATGCGTACTTCCTCACCGTATCTATCATCTGCTATACTATAAATTTTATGAGGAGAATTTTTTTTAATTTTAAAAAGTTTGTCTGAGTAATCAATATAATGCCAATAGAATCAACACCTAATCAATATATGCTCAGGGAATAAATGAACCTGATTAGTTGTTAAGTTCTTCCATATCTAATTATTAGTTTTGTCAGTCAAGTTGGCCAATAAACATTTATTAATCATTTTGTTCAAGGCACTCTACTAAAAACAGTTTATGTTCACTGCCCAATACCACCAATAGAGTATAAATTCCTCCTGAATAGGAACTAGCTTTTTTATTATTATTTTGGTTCATAATTGCTTTTCCCCATCATACTGTGGCTTGCACACTCAAAAAAAAATTTTTTTGGGGGGGTAAGGAGGAAGAGGGCTGGTGGTAGTGAAAACTCTCTACCAATGGAGATAAAACTAGGTTGGAATTTATAGTTACAGAAAGTTGCTGACCAAGTCTCAAGGGATTAAATGATTTGGACTGGGTCACATAATCACTACATGTCCTTAGGCAGGAGTTGAGTCTAGGTCTTCCTAATACCAAGGACTACCCATAATGCACTCTGCTTCTTTTTCTCTCTTTTATAGGGAACTGTGGACTAACTGGTAACTCCATCCTCCCTTGCACACCTGAGGCCATTATGTCTCTGACTATAACTCCTGGAGAGTCATCTATGAGAACTGAGTATTAATTGACTTGCCTATGGTTACAAAATGACTTTGTCAGAGACAAGACAAGAAACTAAATTTTACTCTAAGGCTGGCTTTCTTTTCAGCAAACTGACCAGTAGCATTATAAAGGATTTTTCTTTTCAAAACACTTTTGCATCTATTAATTTATAAGCCTTACAACAATCCTATGAGGTGGTGATTATTATTTTGTTGTTTTAGTCAGGTTCAAATCTTTATGACTCCATTTAGGGTTTTCTTGATGAAGATACTGAAATGGTTTGCCATTTCCTTCTCCAGCTTATTTTATAGATGATAAAACTGAGGTAAACAGGGTTAAGTGACTTTCCCAGGGTCACATTGCTAATAAGTATCTGAGGGTGAATTTGAACTCAGGTTTTCCTGACTTCAGTTATATTGCTTTTTTCTTTTCTTTTTTTTTTCTTTTTCTTTTTCTTTTTTTATTGCTTTTTTCATTGCACCACCTCTAACTGCATCCAGTTCCAGGTAGATATTATTATCCCCATTTTACAGATAAGGAAAATTGAGAGTCAGAGGTTAAATGATTTTCCCAGCATCACTTAGGTTAAATGCCTCATGCAGGATTACAAACTCACATATTTCTCATTTCAATTTGAACATTCTAAAAATGATGTCTTTTGAAGTTCATATGGCTTCCCCTCTTGAACAATAAGTACTCTGAAAATGCTTAATGGATGATTTGAATGGAACAGAACTTTTGGTACCTTTAAAGATACTGGGGGGGAAGGGGAAAGAGCTAAAAGAAAAGATTTCCTACCAACATATGATACTATGTACTAAGTTTCCTAAGTTATTTTAATCATTTCCAAATATGTATAAGGAGCAAATTGTGATTTGTTGGTAATTCTGTATGTCTCTCTCTGTCTCTCTCTTTCTCTGTCTCTGTCTCTCTTTATATGTGTGTGTGTCTGCCTCTGTCTCTGTCTATGTCTGTCTCTCTCTGACTCTGTCTCTGTCTCTGTCTCTCTGTCTGTCTCTGTCTCTGTCTCTGTCTCTGTCTCTGTCTCTGTCTCTGTCTCTGTCTCTGTCTCTGTCTCTCTCTCTCTCTCTCTCTCTCTCTCTCTCTCTCTCTCTCTTTCTCTCTCTCTCCCTTTTTCTCAAAAGTTATCTAACTCTTGATTTAAGCTGTTAGCAGCTTGGCATCTTTAACTGCTCAGAGGGTCAAAAGACTCACATCTTACTACTCAACCTGGCTTTCTTGTCATCCTCCCCATTCCTCATTTTGGCAGAGGGGCAGCAAAGCCACCTTGAAACAGGAGTACTGACAGCTGTATTTGCTTCATATACTTAGTTGGCAGAATCAATAAAAGATAGGGAGAAAGTCTTATTAGAAGTAACTCACTGTGTGTGTGTGTGTGTGTGTGTGTGTGTGTGTGTGTGTATGTGTGATGTACATATACAGAAGGAAGGCAGTTTAGGGAGAAAAAGGAAAGAATTCAGATACTGAAGACTTTTAATTATTCATTTCTATCTTGTTGGCTAATGTATCCACCCCTAATCCCATTTTACAAGCCATTTCCAAAGGAATTGTTTTTTTAAATTCTAGTCCTTTAGAACTCGATTAACTAAGTTGTTCAAACTTAGTTGATATGCAACTAGTTAACACATGCTGTCAGGAGACATTAGAATTAGAATGTGTGTTCCTGCATCCTAATGTGCTGTTGATGGACTTGGGAAGGTTTTCCAAGCATTCTGGACAACTATTTGGAAGTATGCCCAAAGTGCTATTAAACTGTGCAAATTCTTTGACCCAGCAATGCTACTACTAGGTCTGTACCCTAAAAGATATCAAAGAAAAAAAGAAAGTACTTATATGTATAAAATATTTGTCGCAGCTCTTTTGTGGTGGCAAAGAAATTGAGTAGATGTTCGTCATTTGGGGAATGCCTGAACAAGGTCTGATCTTCAGAGAGAGAATACTGGACCTGAGAACTGAAGAATGGTTTTTACTATTTTTCTTTTACAATGTGTGTGTGTGTGTGCTCGCTCGTGTCAGAGAAAGAGAGAGAGAGAGAGAGAGAGAGAGAGAGAGAGAGAGAGAGAGAGAGAGAGAGAGAGAGAGTCAGAACAAGAAAGACAGAGACAGAACAAGAAAGACAGAGACAGAGCAAGAAAGAGAAAGAGACAGAGAGAGAAACACAGAGATATTTCTATGTAAGAGATAGAGAGATGGCTTATATGGAAATTATTTTACATTATTTCACATGTATAATTGATATCATCTTGCTTTCAATAGCTCAGGAAGGATTGAGAGGGAAGGAAAGAATCTGGAGTTCAAAATTTAAAAAGAGAAGAATGTGAAAATATATAAAGAATAAAGCACTTTTTAAAAGTAAAGTGACAACCTAAAATTGGGAAGAGGGGAGGAAGAATCTATGCTCCTTGAGGTCAGGGGCTGTGTTTTTCCCATTAACATATTTTTATTGTCTTACTATTTCAATATCCTTTGATATAAAGGAAGAAGAAAGTATTGTTTATTATGTGCTACACACTGAGTTAAGATTTTACAAATATGTTCTCATTTGAGATTTATTATATGATAGTATCATGGCCTTCTGTTGGTTACTTAAACTGGAGTAGATTCTTGAGCTTCTTCCCTTCTTTATTTTGGAACAGAATGAGTGGCTCATATTTGAGCAAAGTGATTCACAGTATACAAAAGTATTTGCTGAATTGAATGACAATTTCAATTCAGTTCTTCATCAAGCATTCAAGATACTTCATTAAGGAAAGTTTCACTTTTTGTTTCTATATTGCCAGTGCCTAATATGGTGCCTGGATTATAATAGTAGGTGCTTAATAAATTGTTTTTTTTTATTTTTTGTTTTTTAATTACCAAATAATATACAATCTGAAAAATAAAGGTTCTACTTTTATTATTTCTGCAACAAAAATTAGATGACAACAATAGATAGAATTCACAGAAATATCCTTAAGGTAAATTTTTTTTTTTAACCAAGCAAGAGGCAGAGATGATTACAAAAGTTAAAAGCAATAATTTTGTTAAGATAAAAGTTTTACACAAAATGAAAGCACTCTGAATAAGAAGATAAACTATTGATTAGGGAAACATTTTCTTTTATATAAAATATCTAATAGGGCTAGGATTTAAAATATACAGAGAATTAGTTTAAACTCTAAAACTAAAAATCACTCTCAAACAAATAAGTGGTCAAAGTACATGAATAGTTTCCCAAAGAAGAGTTATAAATTATTAACAACCATATAAAATATTGCTTCCAATTAGAAAAATGCAAATGAAAATAATTGAAAGTTTCATCTTACACAGAGAAAGATAACAATACTTGAAAAAACTAAGACAGTCAATTTTGAAGGGATTCAGGAAAGACACAGTCACTAAACTAAGTTATCCATGCAACCACTTTGCAAAGTAATTATTCATTATGCTGTGACAAAAAAAATCCATTTTTATCCAATTATCTACTTTTTAAGGCATATATTCTCAATGTTTAAAGGCAAGAAATTCAGTATATATCAAAAAATGGATTACATCAATTTTGTGAGTAGAAAAATGGAAACAAATTAATTACCCAATGATCAGGGAATGATAAAAACAAATTTTGTGAATTCAGTAGAATATGAATAAGGTACAAAAAAGCCAATATGGAGAATTGAAATACAAAAGGGAATATTTGTTAAATGAATGATTACAATAATGTAATGAAAGTGAAGATCAATGGCAACAAAAAGAGATATTTGTAACAGCAAAGTTTCACTCTGAAGGACAGATTTTTAAACATGTATCTCCTTGCTTTGTTTTGAGATATGAGGAATTATGGGTACAATATATTGTCCTTAAATTTGGTTCATATGTTGCCTAAATACATTACATTTTTTCTCTTTCTATTTATTTTTTTGGTTACAAGAGAGGGATCAATGTAAAAAGAAAGTGCATCAGTAACATTTGGAAAATAAAATCCTTCAAAATAAATGCCTTTTGGATTGATTTAAATTAGATTACTTTATGGTAATATATATATTCTGATAAAATATTCAGCTTTCCTTCTGTTGACAATCTCCAATTCATCCTATATTTAGCTATTTTTATGTAGTTTTTGCATGTTGTCTCTCTCCTTAGTTTGTAATCTCCTTGCAAACAAAGACTTATCTTTTTCCCTCTCTCCATATTACTAAGACTTAGCACAGTGACTGGAATATGAGGTGTTTAATAAATGCCAATTGACTGAGTGAATGTAATCATGTTTACATGTAATGTAATGTAAACAGTTTCAGTGGCTAGACTCATTATTTTATTATTTTGAATTGTCTTCTTTCCCCTGCCTTCCCTCCTGAATTTACTATGATGTTTTTTGTTCCTTTAATTTACTGAGATAACCAAACTCTTCAGAAAATTTCAAATAAACTTCAGTAATTCCTGTTACTTTCTGTATCATGTATGTATCATTTAGCAGACTACCAGATTTATTCATCAAACTATGGTCAGTCAAAAATTCTTTCACTTTTTCTTTGAAGTGGATGTTTTAGAGTAAGTAGAAAAAAAGAATGACCAAAAGTTAGATTCCCATCTTCTGTTAGCCATGGGAATCCAGACCTGAGGTGCCCACCATCATTCCCTTATTCCCTGGATGGGTACTTAGTCTGGAAGTACCAATGTTCTCCTGAGAGGAACTTCCAAAAGCTGCATGAGAGCGATTGAGGAGGTGTGAACGTAGATTTAATCTTTAAATTACCTTCAGCTCATAGAATTTAATTAAACACAGTTTACACTTCTACTCTCCCTCTTACTGAATACTCCCAATTTCCAAATCACTACCTTTCCTGAGGGCTGGTGTTTGTAAAGTTGATAGGGGGATGGAATGAGAAAATCTGTTATTTCTTCCTAGAAATATGGGAGAAAAGTAGAGACAGAAGGGCTAATAAGCAAATTTTTGACATGTGATCAATTTAACCCTGTGATATTCATATTAACCATCAACCTCAAGGAGGTCAAAAACAATAAGAAATATCATATACCAAAATATCTACAAAAGAAGTTCCGATGGTAGCCGGGACAGGGAGAATTGAATTCCCAACAAATGGAGAATGACTGAACAAATATTGGCACATTCATGTAATCAGAAATTACTGTGGAGTAAGAAATAATGACTACAACAAATACAGAAAGGCTTGTGAAGGTGTGTATAAACCACTGAAAAGCCAGGAGACTGATGTGTACAAAATTCTATGATAGCATAAGGGAAATTTATATTCAAAGGTGTTAGGATTACAAGGTGAGAATTGGGTTGTCTGGGCAATTCTCTAGCTCAGAATTCACACCTTTATTTCTGGCCTTTAGGGGGAGTTTACACCTTTGAACTTCTGAAAAGGAGTTTACACAGCCTTTAAAAGGAGCAAGTTCATTGGTTGAAGTATTTTCTCACAAGCCCCGTTGAGTTCTCACTACAGTCTCTTCGAGGATAAAAGAGGGCAGCATTGGGTCTGGAGTAGTCTAGGCTGGGACAGAGTTGGGAAGGCAGGCTGGAAGGAGAGAGTCTGGCTGGGAGAGCAGTCTTCAAGGATAACTTAGGAACGACTGGACCTTTACAATTCCGGACCTTTACACAAAGGGATCAGAAGCTTTTTAAATGCTGCAGTCAAATTTAAAGGAGCAGTGTTCATCATGGAACTCTATTTGGCAGAGGAGGTATAATCTACTAAGGGTGGGATGTAGTCAACAATGACTCCTCTATCTAAAGACTTTGTAGGTAATCGACCACAAGATAGAAAAATGCATCCACATTGTGAATACATCCAGCCATTCTGGAGAGCCATTTGGAACTATACTCAAAAAGTTATCAAACTGTGCATACCCTTTGATTCAGCAGTGTTACTACTGGGCTTACATCCCAAAGAGATTTTAAAGAAGGGAAAGGGACCTGTATGTGCCAAAATGTTTGTGGCAGCTCTTTTTGTGTAGAAATAAATTGGAAACCGAGTGGACATCCTTTAATTGGAGAATGGCTTAATAAATTGTGGTATATGAATGTTATGGAGTATTATTGTTCTGTAAGAAATGACCAACAGGATGATTTCAGAAAGGCCTGGAGAGACTTACAGGAACTGATGCTGAGTGCAATGAGCAGAACCAGGAGCTCATTATATACTTTAACAACAATACTATATGATGACCAATTCTGGCCCTCTTCAACAATGAGATGTACCAAATCAGCTCCAATAGAGCAGCAATGAACTGAACCAGATACATCCAGCAAAAGAACTCTGGGAAATGAGTATGAACCACTACATCGAATTCCCAATCCCTCTATTTTTGTCCGCTTGCATTTTTTATCTTCTTCACAGACTAATTGTACAATATTCAAAGTCCGATTCTTTTTGTACAGCAAAATAACTGTTTGGACATGTCTACATATATTGTATTTAATTTATGCTTTAACATATTTAACATGTATTGGTCAATCTGCCATTTGGGGGAAGGGGTGGAGGGAATCAGGGGAAAGTTGGAACAAAAGGTTTGCAATTGTCAATGCTGAAAAATTACCCATGCATATATCTTGTAAATAAAAAGCTATAATTAAAAAAAAAGAAAAAAAATACATCTACATTTAGGAAATTATAATCCTTATCTCCAACATAATCATATCTATCCTTCCAGTGATAGCTCAATACTCCCTTATTGTACCCCCTTCCTTTACCATGTAACCCTCTTCTAGCAATGTTGTAGATCCCAGGAAATTATCATCGAAATCTAACGTGGTTATGAAATCATAACATCAGTAGCACAAACTATATTGAGAAAAATCTCCACTCTGGAAAATTAACACTCTTCCTCCAAGATTACTTTGTGATTGCAGTAATAATCCCTCAGACTGTGGGTTCTACCTTCTTATCATGCAATGACTAGCTTATTAGAGTCTTCACCTACTCTTTTTGTTTTGAGTGGGGCAAGTGAACTGAACAAACTGAGTAGACTTGAATTTGTTGTGAAAAGAATTGTAAATCTTATTATATTATATAACTCCATAAAAAATCTACTCTTCTTTCAGCTTTCTATATTTCTGGTTACCCACAACCTCAGTCTCCATGACATCCTTGACTTCTAACTTTCACCCATCTCACAACTGAGCAGTTGTTAAATCTTGTTAGTTTCATTTATATAACCTATCTCATATCTGCTCCATTTTCTTCATGTACACAATTGTCACCTTTGTTTAGACCCTCATTCTTTGTTGCCTGGACTACTGCAATGGTGTCCTAAATGATATTCCTGCCTCATCTTCCCCAACTTTCTTTCATCTTTCACAATCTTCCAAAGTTATTTTTCCAAAGTATAAATCTATATATCATCTTCCCTACTCAGTAAATTTCAGCAGCTCTGTAAAGACTGCAGGATCAAAAGTAAACACTTCCATTTGTCACTTAAAGCCCTTCACAATCAGAACCCAATAATTTATCCTTCCAATCTTATGCATCACTCCCCCTACTATTCTTCAGAGCCCAGTCAAACTATTCCTTTTGTTCCTTTTTGCACATATATAAAAACATAATATGTAAAGAGGAAATCAAGGTAGGATATTTTCCATTAATCAGAGTCATATAAAAAAAGGATGAATAAATAGAGAAAATTTTCTACTGAACTGAAATCAGACACAATTAATTTTGCTTTCTTCTGTTAGATATGGTATGGTACAAGGAAGAAAGGCTACCCATGTCATCAGAAAGACCCAGCTCTCAATTCCTGCCTCAGATACTCTCTAGTTCATTGACCATTGGCAAATCTCTCAGCTCTCTATGGCTCAGTTTCCTTATCTGTAAAATGAGGGGAGAGGGTGGAACATGGTGTCCCCTGATATTTCTCTGAGCTCTAAATCTATGGAATATGATTATCAACAGAGAAAAAAAAAAGATCCAGGCTGAAAAACTTTCCTGTTCACTGGCTGTTAATGACCTGTAGATGTTTGTACTATGTATCTTTCAATTAAAAACATTCTTAAAAAAAGGTTAATGTATTTTGGCTGGCTTTATCAAATTAATTACTAATAAACAATTAATATTTATAAATTCAACCTGTTTCCCAGAACATCCATCTAGATTTTATAAAAAGTAATGAAGCATAATCAATATCATTATTGATAGGGGCAAAAATGACTTTATACTGCTAATGAATGTTTTTTTTTAATCTAAATGTTATTTATTTCATCTATTTTATCATTCAATTAAATTTCTCTGTGAATTTTACAATGTATTTAATCTATTTTAGAATGAAAAATTTATGAGATTTTAGATTTAGAATCATGAGAGACTTCAGACGTCATCAGATTTCACTTAACCAACAAGGAAACTGAGGCTCAAGGAAGTTAAGAATTGCATACAAAATGTCATATGGGCAGCGAGTACTAGAGATTATAGTATTCTAAGTCTATGGCTAGTGTGCTTTTCATCATACTATTCTGCCTTAGCTCACAGATTTAATTTAGTAATAAATAACAAATATTGTGGGGAAAAATATATATATTATATATATGAAAAATCTTATGGGATACCATTATTCCAATTTGAGACTATTTTTCCAAGAAAAATGGAAGCATAACTCTCCCATCTTGGTAGAAGATGGGATGGACTAGAGATAAGGAAAGAGGTATACATTGTCAAATGGCCAGTGTTGGCTGTTTTTTTGTTTGTTTGTTTGTTTGTTTTTAACTACTTCACTAACAAGGAGTTTTCTCTATTCATGAAGACTACTTAATTGATCCATGCTTTGTTGCATCTCTGCTTTGGAGGCTGCATAGAGTACAGCAAGCAAAAAGTCATGTACCAATCCTCCTTCCATTTTAGCTTTGGCTTGTAGCCTTTTCAAGTTGAAGAATTTACTATCAGTACAGTAGCTGACTGATTTTTTGTTTGTCTTCATTGAAGGCGTTTGACAACATGGCTAAAAACATCACATCGAAAAGCATGGAGCAAGCCTACAGCTTTGTTTCACTCTATTTGTGAGTGGGAAAGCTCGAGAGCACTGTCTATTGTCCAGAACTCGGGCAAGCATACCATCATGAAATTGACATACTGTACTGATGAAGTCCTTTGGGTAACCAAATCTTGGCATAATTTTCCCTAAGTCCTCATGACTGACATTACTAGAGGTCTTGATCAGATCTACAAGTATTATATACATACCTCTGTTCTGCTCCTGGATTTTTTTTCCAGGAGTTTTCAGGCAGTAAATGCCATATTGACTATTCCTTGCCCCTTCTGAAGCCACACTGGCTCTCAAGTAGATCATCTTTTTCTAAGTATAGTGTCAGCCTATTAAGGAGGACTCTGGCAAGAATTTTGGCAGCAGTGACTAAAAGAGACCCTCCTGTGATTGTCACAGGATCTATTCCCTTAAAGATGGACAGTGAAGCATCTTTGAACTCCTGGGGTATAACTCCTTCTTGCCATACAATCTGGAAAATTTCAGTCAGCCTTTATATGAGAAATGGACTATCTACCTTGTAAATCTCAGATAAAGTAGAATCAACACCTGGTGCTTTACCTCATGAAAGTAGCTCAGTGGCATTCATAACCTCAGAGACATTGTCACTGGATTCTAACAAAGTGACATCACTTTGATCCTCTTCGAAAATGAAGGCCAGCAACAGCCAAACATTACTTTAGCTTTTTGGCAGTTACATGACACAGTGGATTGAGTATTGGTTCTGAAATTAGGAGGATTCCTCTTCCTAAGTTCAAATCTGGCCTTAGAGACTTACTAGTGCAGTCCTGGGCCTTTTAACTCCATTTGCCACAGTTCTTTACCATTAAAATGAGCTGAAGAAGGAAATGGCAAATGAATCCAGTATCTTTGTCCCAAAAAACAAAAAACAAAAAAACCCCAAAACTCCAAACAGGATCATGAACAATTGAACATGACTGAAAAACAGCTGAATAGCAACATTAATATTTACATAGGGCTTTACATATATTCTCTTACACATAGTATATTTTATAGATGAAGACACTGAAGATCAGAGGTGGTAAAGAAACATGGGAGCAGTAAAATTTGGGATCCCTGTCTTCCTGATTCTAAGCACTGCCTCAATTATGACACACTACTTCTCATTTTGAAAATACACACTAAGATTTGTCTACGAGTAAAGTCTTCAGTAGACTTCTTTGATTACTGAAGTGCAAAGAGTTTGCTTCACTGCAAAGAAAATTCCTCAGAGAATTTTCAGTTAAGAAAACTTTTGGAAGCCATTGATTCCTTTGTTCTGGGGAAAAGAACCTCTGTAATTTCATTTTGAGATGTCTTTTTACGGAAAGCAATCAGAATAAGTTAAGTACTAGACTGCACATTCAATTATTGTTAAGCTTTTACCAGAGAAACATTAGTGTTTCTGAAGTTCTTCTGGGAAGGAACCCACAAGAAACACTTACAAGGACAAGGCATTTGTTTATACTCTTTTCAAACATATTGGCTTCATAGTCCTGACTGCAGGATCAAGGTCAATCTTCCATGATTCCTGAAGGGTATTCAGTAAGGAATCAGCAATTTATATATCTGAATAGATATTTTATAAGTATGGCTCTTAAGGAGCCTGACTTTTAAACTGTTCTTTATTAACGTTTATTTTTCACAATTACATGTGAAAACTATAACATTATTATTTTTTTTTTTTTTACAAATTTTGAAATGTTTTTGTGTCTCTTCTGTCCTCCCCACCTCAATGAGAAAACATGTTGGCATAAGTACATGTTTAGTAAATACAAAAGTCACTTCCTCATAAGTCATTGTGTGAAAGAAAACAAATAAAAGAAAAAGAAAAAAAAGGAAAAGTATCTTTGATCTGCATAGAAGATTGACTTATTAACAGAGTAATAGGAATCCTATTTTTGAAACGCCAATTTAAAGCAAGAGTATTTCATCAAACAAAGCTTTCTAATGCTTTATATTCTATCCTGCTATGAGTTAATCTATAATAAGATCAAGGCATTTGCTAACATGTGGAAATGGCAAAACCAAAGATTTTAATGTAATGTCACTGGATTTCTTCCCTCTGAGCATACTGCGGCTTAGAATATAAAAATAAGTGCTTAAATGCCCTTAACTTTTGACCAGTGTCCAAAGGAAACACATTTTAAATTTTTACTTTTTTCCCCTGAAGTTGAAACAGCCTTATGATTTGCACTTCTGTGTTGTGTATTAGTAGGAGTAAAATTTATGACGTTGGAATGCTGTTCTTTGGACAAATCTGATTGACTCTTTGTAGAATGAAAAAAATTCCTCCCCTTGCAAAACAGTAATTCACACACACACACACACACACACACACACACACACACACACACACACACATGCACTTTCACAGTCTTTTTTTATTATTTTTTTTTAATTTTTTTTTGTTTCATGTAAAAAGAATGAAGGAGGACAGAATAAAAATGAGATCAAAGTCATCAGATCAGTCACCATTATGGTAAAATCATTCTATTGAAATCCATCTAGCCATCATACAAAGGCAGGCCAATAATGAAAGAGATTGGAAGATCACAACAAATTATTCCCACTCCAAAAAATGTAAGTTCTTGATTTTGAAATTTGCTCAAAGAATTCATCTTTTTTTTTTTTCCATAAGGAAAAAGAATACAACATGAAAAAAGAGAACTGGATAAACTAATAAAAGGAATCAGCTGTAAGGAGCAATAGATATACTGGAAGCACAATATTTTTGAATTGATAAGAAGGATAGTGGTTACCAAGGCCAACCAGCTCAATTTGGAGATGGAGAACACTTGGCTCAACAAAGGAAGGTGATTTCACCAATAGTAATAAGCACTTAATAGGAAGACATATTTGTATGACACTCTAAAATTGGAGTGGTAGGCTAATTGGTGCAGTGGTTAGAGCACCAGCCCTGAAGTCAGGAATTTGAATTCAAATTTGACACTTAATACTTCTTAGCTGTGTGACCCTGGGCAAGTCATTTAACCCCAATTGCCTAGCAAAAATAGTAATAATAATAATAATAATATTGGACTAGTACTTTCTGCATAACCCCATGAAGTAGTTAGTATAATTATGATGATCCCTATTATATAGATGAAAAGGACAAGCCCATGAACACAGAGGTAACATTGGGATTCAAAACTATATCACCAGATCATAGGAGTATAAATTTGCATCTGGAGGATGCAGGTCAACTTGACCCCCTAAATTTTATAAATGAGGAAACCAAAGCCCAGAGAGGTTTAGGGAAAACAGCAATAGCTATAATCAATTATGTATACATATAGGAATACACATACACATACACACACACACATACACACATATATATATACATGTATATATATATACATGTATATATATGCATATATATATATATATACATGTATACATACATACTTGAATGTGAACATAAAATATGTACATATAGAGTACCAACCCTGAAGTCAGGGAGACCTGATTTCAAATCTGATCTCGGATACTTTACACTTCCTAGCTGTGTGACCCTGGGCAAGTCACTTAATCCCAATTGATTAAGGGATAAAAAAAATCACTTATTGTTATTGCTCACTCAATCATTTCCATCATTCCTGATTGTTTGCAACCCCTTTTGCAATTTTCTTGGGAAAGATATTGGAGTGGTTTGCCATTTCCTTCTCCATATCATATAACAGATGAGGAAATTGAGGTAAACATGGTTAAAAGACTCACTCAAGATGACGCCTATAAAGGCAGATTTAAACTGAGGAAGAGAATTCTTCTAGGTTCAGTGCTCCATCCACTGTCCAATCTAGCTTCTGTGAGTAATGGTGTAGGCAGTCTACAAGAGGAAGTCATTTACGATCATTAGTGCTGAATTTGGAATATACTTCCTGAGGTTCCCCATAACAGGTTCACCATCCGGATTATCTTCTTTTTCTTAAACTAATATAAAAATAAGTATTCCTTCTCTTGGGTATATGCTCTCTGATGATGGGGATCAGGGTCAGGGGTAGATCTGAAATGAGAAGGAAGCTAAGGTAGGATTTTTAATTTCCAATAAATAATCATCATGCACAGGAATTATAAGGTAACCCCAAAACATAAATTCTAAAGGGTCATAGATAAGATGCTAAATTACAAAGTTTCTATAGGTAACGTTAAAAAAAAGAAGCAACCTATTTCTATCTCTCTGAACATTGCAGTGGCCTAATTAAAAAAATTAAATAAAAATAACAATTTATTCATGTTCAGGTTAGTCTTTTTCTTAAAAAGGAAAAAAAAGGAACATCCTGCATGAGAATGGCAAATGATTTCTTAATCTTATCCTAACCACTGCTGATAAAGGAGGATGGAAATGCTGGGAAGGAGAAGGGATTGAAGGACCTCTTTTAGCCTTTCTATGACATCAGACTCATTGCTGAAATCAGAAGTCCTACTTTTCCCCACTCAGTTTACTTTACAAAAATAACTTGTTATAATATATCATGTAGGGAGTTGAAACAGTGTTAAATGAGTATCTGAGAAATAAAAGATGAATGATAAATTCTAGGTGATTTCAGCCATGATTTCTACTCAGTGAGGAACTCCCTATGTGGAAACACCTATCTGATGCAGATCAGTATTTCATTTGCAACTTATAAGTTTTGCAGGAACAAAGAGTTTAAGTGACTGATCCAAAGTCACCTATTTGCTATAAATTAAGAGCAGTAATCCATAGAATTGGAAGATTTTCAGAAGAGATGTAATTAGTTGATATCAGAGCCTAATATTTGGAGATTAAATAAATTGCCTATTGTTTCATTGACATTAAATAACGGAAATTCAATTTAAGCCCAGATAATTTTGAAAGGGAGTGTAACATAGTGAATGGAGGGCCAGTCTTGGAGTTAGGAAGAGGCAGGCCCAAAGAGGCAGTGTAGAACAGTGGCGTGAGTTTTTGCTTTTAAATCAGTTCAAATCCAGATTCTGGTGGGTTGAAATCTAATTCCTAACATTAATCATGTAGTTCTGATCAAACCACTTAAATTCTATGTGCCTCAGTTTATTCATCTGTAAAGTAACAGATTTGGTCTCTAGGATCTCTTATAGTTATAAATCTATCATTCTATGACCTTCCTAATACCTGTCTATTAGATACCAACATGGCTGTAATTTGTATAATTAAAGGTAATTCCCACACCAGAACTTCTCTTCTCTGAGGAAATCCCAAATCCTTGAGATCTTCCAAGCAATGTTTTTGTTTCTTTGTTTGTTTTGTTTTGTTTGTTTTGTTTTGTTTTGTTTTGTTTTATTTATTTATTTATTTATTTTTAGTTTTCCACTACTGATTAAAAGGCTGATTTCAGATACCTTAGTTTTTATATTCACTCTCTCTTCTAGATAAAAAAAAAAAAATTAACTAATATCCATGATGTCCTTTTCACACTTGGCTTTAAAGCCAGGGCAAGAGCCTACCACAGAGGTGCAAAGGCTGAAAGAGGAAAAAGTAGCTACAATAACATACTAAAATGTGAAACAGCATTTGCAGTAAGGGGGATAGGTAGAAGGGGCAGCTAGGAGCACTATGAATAGAGAGAGCTCTATCTAATCTTGTTTTAAACATTTGCTGGCTGTGTGATCCTGGGCAAGCCACTTGATTCTGATTGCCTCAGTTTCCTCACCTGTAAAAAGAGCTGAAGAAGAATAAGGCAAACATTCCAGTATCTTTACCAATAAAATCCCAAATAGCATCATAAAGAGTCAGATACAATTGAATAACCACAAAGCTAGGTGGAATCAAAGGAGAATCAAAGGATTGTCAGTTTTAAAAGGTCCAATGATTTATAAGGTAGCAATAAGCCTAGGATTTGATTTAAAAAAACCATTGTCAAAGCAATGTCACCAATCCAGAGACAGTACTTCTGCTTTCTTTAAAGGCAGAAGTACACTTTTGGATATTCTTTTGAAGTTCAAGGACTGTTGCATTAGTAAATTTGTTTCTCTAGAATATTGTCTGGTACAAGTTTATATTTAAATAAATGTTGCAGTCAAATGAAATTATCACATATTTATTGAACACTTAGGGTGCAAGGCAGTATGTTAAGCATTGTGTAAGATGTGAAACCAAAGAAGCAATGGCCCTTGTCTTCATAGAACAGGAAGAAAAAAAAAGGGGGGGGGAATTACATTTAACTGCACACTCCACATTACACACCCATAATCCCCCATTACTCTGTCAAGAGAAGGGCAGTGGATTTCATTTGGCTCCCTAATCTAGCCAGGAAGATGGCACAGATACATGGGCTAATGCTGTTTAAAGGATACAGATAATAAGGATTTGAGAAAGAACCAGGAGACTGTGATAGCACTGTCTCCAACATCTCCAATTACTGTGACTTGTATAGTTCATCTAAGTGTTTGCCAGATTAAAATTGTTTAACTAGCTGATGAAATAAGTAGAGCACTGGGAGTCAGAAAGACTGAAGTTCAAATACAGAGGCAAAGTCATATACTTTCTTACTATTTGACTGTGAACAAGTCACTTAGCTCTGCATGTTTTAGTTTCTTCATTTGTGAAAAAAAATAAGAATCCAAATGTTGGTCTGAGGATAAATGAGATATTGTAAAGTGCTTTGCAAACCATAAAGTTCTAGATTAAATGTTCTCGTTTTCTATTTTTAGATTAGTAGAGAGCTAATAGTAGTGATGGTGATGATGTTAGTAGTAGTAGTAATAGTAGTTGTAGTAGTAATGGTAATAGTAGTAGTAGTTGTAGTAGTAGTAGTAATGGTTGTAGTAGGAGTAGTAGTAAGAGAAGTAGTAGTAATAGGTATAGTAATAATAGTAATAGTAGTAGTAGTGGCAGTAATAGTACTGATGGTGCTGGTGTGGTGGTAGTAATAATAGCAGTAGTTACCATAGCATCAGCTGTAATAACAGCATGAATATGCTTGCTAAAAGACAGACCTAAGGCTTAAAGAGTCCTAAGGCTTAGGTTACTATACTCTTTCCAAACTGACACCAATATTCATTAGTGAATTTTCTACCTCCAAAATTGAGAGTGGAGGGTAACACTTAATGAAGATAAAGATACCAGCATTGCTCACTGCCTGCTCCAAAAATCCAATGCCACTCTGTTGCCAACTAAGCAAAGTTCCAGCTCCTCAGCTTGACATTTCACGCCTTTTGCAATCTGCCCATCACCTTTCTTTTCATATTTATCTGCCTCAGGAACCCTGACCTTCAATCATTTATCTAACCCCCTGTCCCTGTGAAGTCCTCATATGTTTTCTGCTCCTTTGTACATCCCCCACCCCCCAGCACAAAGAATGAGAAGCCTCTTTTCTACACATCCCAATCCTACTCATCCTTCAATGACCAACAAGTTCTATTGTGTTTGTGAAGCCTTCTCTGATGCTGATGACTCTAATCCACAAGGCCTTCTCCCTTCTCTGAACTGATCATTTTCACTGTTGCTGAAAATTATTTAGTTGTTGTTGTTTGTACCAGAATTGGGATTTCACTGGTACGTGAGAATCCCCAAATGAACATTCCTTCCACCCACCCAGGAGCTTCTGGAAGTTGAGAAGTTTATTAACTTGCTTTAGGGTCAAGCAGCTAATAATGAATATAGAACCCAAACCATAAACCTTATTGCCTTGTAATGTCACTTTGGCTTTTTATCATGTACTGGAATTTAGTTCTTCTATTGTGGTTGCTTTCAAATGTATGTTTTAAGTTCCTGTTTCTCTGAAGAGAGTATCTTTTAAATTTGAATTGTCTACCTATCTCTATCATTTATCATTGATCTATCATCAATCTCTATAATCTGTCTATATCTGTCTCTATTATCTATCATTGATCTATCATCTATCATTTTATATCTATTACCATCATCGATCATTGATCTATCATCTGTCTCTATCATCTATTTATATCTATCCATCCATTTTTTCTCAATCATTTATCAATGATCTATCATCAATCTTTATCATATATATGTATATCACTATCACTGATCTATCATTTATCATTTATCTGCATCAATTACCATCATTCATAATTAATCTGTCATTATTCTCTATCATCTATCTCTAATATCTACCAATGATCTATCATCATTCTCTGTCTATTATCTATTTATATCTATCCATCAATCTAATTCTATCATTTATCATTCATTTGGAATTAATCTCTATCAATTATAGCTATCTCTCCATATATCATCTAGCATTGCTCTATCATCTAGAATTTATCCATATTTTACTATCATTTATCTTTACTCTGTTATGAATTTCTATCATCTATCTCTATCAAGTATCATTGATCTACCATCAATCCCCATCTATCATATATCTATGTCTATCTCTCTATCTTTGAGATTGGATCCCTAGTACTCCCAGACTAGAAGTTCTAAGCTGTGCTCACAGGATGTCTGGTCTTATTGCTGAAAGGCACAGGAGTCTTGACCTGATCAATTTTTGACTCAAGCGAGTTCTTTTTTCCTAAGGCATCCCAGTTCTCATATCTTCCCCAACCTTTTCCACCCGATACACATGTTCTGTAAGAGGGCCATCATATTAGGGCCAAATTAAATGTGACCGCCTGATTGATTTAGTCTTCTGTAGCTTGAAAATTCCTCACTCAAACAATTATACAGCCTTATCCTTCATAGTAGCAGAGGTTACAGATACAAGCTAGTACACTCAGCAAAATCATTTCTTATAATTGCTTACTCTGAATAGTATGTACAGAACATGTGATGTTCTCTAAAATATAATCGTTCTCTGCGAGCAGGTTTCTTGGGGAGCTTCTGGAGGCAGCCTTGGTTTCAGTTCAGTTCAATAATCCCAAATGCAGCCAGGAGTTAAAGTGCAGATCCTTTATTTTCTCCTTCAAAGTCTTGAATCTTTTCCTGGGGCCTGATTAGCTTTAATAGAGGCCTATCTCTCTCCTTGGTTCCCAAGAGCTCTTGTTGCTAGTCCTTTGTCTCTGGCAGCTTCAGCTTCTTGTCCCCCCAATGTCTCCAGCCAGCACAAAGGTGGAAGTTGGAATGAATCTTGACTCCTCCTCCCACAGTGGGATTGTGGGCTTCTGTCTTGTGAATCTCCAGGAAGTCAATCCTAGTTATAAATCTCCTGGAAGTCCAAGAGTAGGCTTGTCCTCTTCTTATATATGCTCTCTTAAAGGTATGAAGTCTAATGTGTGAACTCCTTTAAAGGTGTGAACTAAATACATAAGCATTATAGCACCTTGTTTCAAGTTCTGCCCCATAACAAGAACAGAAATGTTTCCTTATATTGTTTGGATACTTCTGCAACGCTGCTAGAAGAAAACAAAAAGTTGTCTGTGGTGGGACAACCTGGTCTGAGAAATCAGCTTGAATTGAATTGTTGACTGAATTGTTGATGTGATTGTATTTGGGGACCATTCTAAGCAAAGTGCTGGCTGAAGGAAAAGATTGACATTCTGTGTCCCGCAAATGAGACTTACAAGAGCCTTCAGCCAAATTGAATGCAGAAAGGCTAAAGTCAGCATTATATTCTGACCTTATATTTATTTACTTGGAGAATGAATAAGAAATTCTAAACTCAATTATCTTCAAGAAATCTATAGACTCAGGAATATGTAAACTCCTTGAGGGCAGTACAATTTTGGTTTTTGCCTTTAAATCTTCAGCATCTGACATAGCATTTCACTTAGATCCTCTCCTCCACTTTTTCCTTTTCTCCCCATTCTCTCCCTTCCTTTTACAGTCCCTTTCCCTCAAAGTCATAGCTATGAGGTAGAAGAGTCCACAGAAATCATCTAATTGTCCCTTTTTCTGTTTAAAGAAGGAGAACCTTAGTTCTAGACAAGAAGGGGAAAGACTGGAACAAGCATTGATTAAAGATCTATTACACGCCAGACATCGTGCTAAGCACTATGCAAATGTAATCTTGTTAGGCTCTTATAATAACTTTGTGAAGAATGTATGATCCCCCATTTTACAGTTGAGGAAACATGCATTGAGATTAAATAATTTGCCTGGGATCACATAATATGTCTAAAACTAGATTTGAAAAAAGATCTTCATGACTCCATGGCCTGTGCTTTATCCATTGTGTTGCCGGGCTGCCCACTGTGATGCAAATAATAATATAGCAGACATATGATTCAAAATCACATTTATCCAAAAGCAAAGGTGCTAATTTTCCTGCCAACAAAACACTGTGTCTTGGTTTCATCAGCATTTTTTTACATCTTCTCTTCTCTTTTTACTTTTCCTTGTTCTTTCCTTTTCTCTTACTCTTTCCCCTTTTCCTTTCCCTTCTCCTTCTTCTCTCTCCCTTTACTTTTCTCCCTTTCTCTTTTCTTTTCCTTTTCCCTTCCTTTCCCTCTCATTCCCTTCTTTTCCTGGAGATTGGGTCTTCTTTGAAATCAAAGGATGAATAACAAACAAGATGATAGTACAATGATCACTCATAGGCCCAACCCTACTAATGACTGGTACAAGAGCTTTGACTTGTTCATTTTTAGACCAGGACCAGTTTGCCCCCATTTTTAGGCCTTTTTCTACTTTGAGGAACTCATCATATTAGTGTTGGACTTAGGGATATCCAATCAGTTTTTTCCTTACTAAAGAGCTCTCAAACTGAAGCAATTCACCTACCTCAACCTCTCCAGTTGCAGGGATTATAGACATGTGACACCATGTCTAATCATTCTGATTTTCAGAAATGTTCTCCCCTAATAGAAAAATGCTCTAATGACAAAGACAAATATTAAGCAAAATGAAGATTAAAAAACAAAATTATATAAAGATTAAGCCTCACTAAATATTATATATTACTCACTCACAGGTCCCACATCTCTGCTAAGAGAACATAGGGGATCATCATCTATCTGTCTCTCTAAAGCCAAGACTTGGCTCTAAGATTTCTAAGTAGTAAATAGATTTCAAAAAGTATAGCTCCAAGCTCAGGTTTTTCTCTGGCTGCTACTTGGTTCAGGCAGGAACAAGCTGCACTGACATAAATTCATCCGCTAAACCATATTTAAAAAGGAAAAAAAATCAATAACAGTATCCTGGCCTAAATAAAATGGCTAGTGACTATATTCCCTATCAATTACCCAAGGACCTTGTATCATGATTACTTCCAGTGTTTTAGCCACTGCTCAAAGATTCAATGAGGACACAATGTACTGTACTTTCCGTTTAGTTAGGTAACCAAACATTCTAATAACTTGGAACATTTGCCAATAGAAGGAGACAGGTCCTCAGGGGCTCCTTATAACACAGTCCCTCTCCCCACACTTTCCATGCTCATTTTGTCCATAGATGTCTTTTCTTTTTCTTTCCTTTTCATTTATATGGGATATGTGGGTGTACATATGTATGTATGCATATATATATATATATATATATATATATATGTTTTTATACACATATATGTAGATGTAATAGATGTGCATATCCATTTTAAAATCTTATCTAAAAGAACTATTAGATTTCAATAGAAATTCATTATCCATATGTGAAATAGCCAAAAGGAAGTTGCTTCTAACACTCCAAATGGAAATCGCATTTACAAATATTACCAAGACATTGCAGGGAACATTGTAGCTAATGATGAATTAGAAAGTGCCTGTCCCATAATTGTGGCAGTCTTAGTGCTCTGATACCGGAGTCTCTTTACTTTTTGGCAAAAAGCCTGAATTGCCCAGTGTGTAAAAAAGCTGTGTTGAGGTTTGATCCTTCATGGTATCAAAGAGCATCATCCTGAGTATAAAGCATTTCAGATGCATCAGCTTATCCTGCTAATGTAAGAAAGGACTATCTTCTCAGAAACTGTGTGATCATGTCTGAAGACCTCTGATTATCAGTGTCTCATGACCTTTGGTAGAATTATTCTCCAGACAATAGGACACAGAGACACAGAGATATCATAACATGATGGAAAGAGGACTGACTCTAGAGTTAGCACCTGGTTTCAAATTATACTTCTAATGGGGCAGTTAGATGGTACAATGGATTGAGTGTTGGGAATTAAGTCAGGAAGATTAAACTATGTGAATTCAAATCTCTCTGTCTCTGTCTCTCTGTCTCAGTCTCTGTTTCTCTCTCTTTGTATCTGTCTCTCTGTCTCTGTCTCTCTCTGTCTCTTTGTCTCTGTCTCTCTATATCTCTATCTCCCCCTCTATCTTTCTCTTTCTCTTTTTCTCCCACTCCTGTCTGCATCTTCCTATCTTATACAACATTTATTCAAGTCTTCCCAGGAAGTCTTCATCCACCCTGTTGGACATCTTCCTTTTGCTATTATCCTCTCAATCATTTATTAACTTATTAAACTTGAAAAGTCACTAAATTTGTCTCAGTATCCTCATTTGTAAAATGAGGCAATTAGAATCAATGACCTTTAATGTCCCTTCTAATTTTAATGATATTATGATTTATTTATTATGATTTATTTCTGAGAAAGTCTATAGCAAGTAGAATGACATTTATGTAAAGCATAGATTGTGCAATATTTGGATTACAAAGTACAGATTAGGATTTCACAGGATGAAAAAGTATGGAAATGCTGTGACCTGTAGCATTAATGTGTATATACAGAGTTAATATTGTGGATTCATTAAGAAAATGATATATGAAGATTTGGGAAATGGTATTTCTCAGAGGACTTGATCACCTGATCAGAAGTGTTTGTACTAGTAAAGGAAGGGGAAAGAGAAAAATGACATAAAATATAAAATTGGATTGACAAAAAGAACATTACAGTAATAATATACTACTAAACCATGTGGCAGAGAGAGAGGATATGGATTATGTTTTCTTGAAGTAGATAACAAAGTTGGAAAAAAGTAGTAGCTATGAGAAAGTTCAATTATTAAGATATCTACTGGAAACTTAATTTCTTAGAAAAAGATTAAATGATGAATTCTTGATATATTGATAATCTGTCTCAAGATAAATTTAACTGCACAATTCAATGCTCCTCTGGGCTGCATTTTGATTGAAAGGGGGAAAAATCCTTCAGAAAAGCAAAAGAAATAAACATTTAAATAAATGCCAGAAAGTCTAAAGTATTTTACAAATATTACCTTATTTGCTTCTCAATTCTGCAAAATATATGTTATTATTAGACCCAGATAACAATTAAGGAAACTGAGGCAAATGGTGGTTAAGTGACCTGACCATGGTCACAAGAGTTAATGAGTACCTAAGATCATATATTTAAGATTTGTAAAGTAAAATAAATTCCCTATCCCCAACACTCGGCTTCCATTCTTTGAGATTCACTTCATCCATCTATATCATCCTAACTATCTCTTCTCTACTGGACACCTTGGTCATCCACCCTACTTTCTATTCTGACTGATAGATTTTTCTCCTTTCTAATTCATATTATTACACTTGGGAATAATTAACATGCTGTCTTCCCCAAATACCCTGGATTTCTAGTCCATCAACCTCTTTACTCTCATCACCCCTATGATATGTATCTACAATCCATCAAAGTCACACACAGGAATGATTGTACCTTGATGTCAACAACATGTTTAAATGTCTCATCATCAGTATCGATATCTGAAATCCCTCCTTTTTACCATAACTTCTTTTCAGTTAATTCTGCCTCTATTATCCTAACACTATACTTTGTCTTCACAAGTATCTTAACAAGTATCTCTTGTTCTTCTATTTCTCCCTGCTTTCCTTAATCACTCCTGCTGCTCTACACTCACTTGCTTTCCATCAAAACCTAGCCCTCTAGTCATTCATTTCTACTTTATATTGCCAATTATCCTTGAGCTTCTTATTCCTTTCTTCTATGTACCATGTTATTCCATTCATTAACTTTTTTTTCATTTTTGTATGTATTCTTCTGGATATTGATGGATAAGACAATCCCATCACAGTGACCAAGTTCATAGACAATTTATATAATGTATCTGACCTCAACTACATCCAAACAGCTGCCCAAAGATGCTGAATGACCTTCCTTACTCACTTATTTTTTTTCAAAACTTTTCCTACTTTTCCTCAATTCATTTATATTGTCTATCCCTCCAAAGAGATATAATTATCCATTAGAAGCTCTTCTTTCTCCCTAACTCTACCATCCAAATCACCTCAATGTCATCCCCCAATCTTTCTTGCATTGCTCCAATCTCAGAAAAAAATGTCAACTTTCCTCTCATATACATCAACCCCTAAATCTCATAATGACCCAATCATAATACAAAAGCATGTTGACAGTTTAGGACTCTAGACTGAATCCTGGAAGCTGAAATAAAATAGGATTAAAGGTAATATCCTACATAGATCCAAATAATCACATTCATAAATATGTAATGTGACTACAGAGTGGGCCATATGAAATCAGTGTGAAACATTCAAACTCTACTGCAGCCCAATGGAGTTGGGCTGGCCATCTTATTTAAATCTCAAATGTACATTTGCCAAAAAGACTAATTTATGAAGAACAGGGTAAGCACTCATGTGGTAGTCAGAACAACTGGTACAAGGACACTCTCAAGGTAACTTTGAAGAACTTTAGAATTAATTGAATGACATGGGAGACACTGGCACAAGACCACTCATCATGACATGCCCTCAATCAGAGAAGGTACTGTGCTCTATAAGCAAAGTGCAATTTAATTGGGTCAGAAGAAATGTGAAATATGGGAAGTTAGAGAAGCTGCACCTAATGTTCATAGGTATGATGTAGCAAAGTATTCTGGCTTCTAATTGGTCTGATCAGCAACAGTCAGACACACTGTACTTCAACTATAACATATTGATGTAATTTTGGTCCTCTTTGACAATAAAGGACAAAAACCAGCATCATTTCAGTAGGATATTAAGTGCGTTTTGCAAGTTCTAAATTAGCCAAAAATATGATAGCAAAAGGCACAAAATTAACAATGATCATTGATATTTCTAGTGTTCAGAACATGAGAGAAATGTGAGAGTTGTCCAGTATTTTGCCTAGAGTTTTATTTCTAGTTCCTTTGTTTAGTTGTTTTTCAGTTGTGTTTGATTCATTGTGATTCTATTTGGGGTTTTCTTTAAAAAATATTGGAATGTTTTGTTATTTCTTTTTCTAGCTCATTTTACAGATGAGGAAACTGAGGCTAACAGGATTAAGTTGACTTGACCAGGTTTCCACGCTATTAAGTATCTGAGATCAGATCTGAACTCAGGAAAAGGTGGCTTCCTGACTGGAAACCTAACATCTTAGGCACTGCCCCACCTAGAGGCCCTTGTGTCACTATATCCAAAAGTTAAGACTTCATGGAGCAATACAACTTGGGTGAAAATCTTTAGCAGATGACAAAGACTTGGATGTCCAGGCGGGTTTAATTTTTTAATTTAATCCTTTACTTCATTGGGAAAAGAGATGGGATGGCAATTAAAACTATAAATGATACAAAGCAGAGAAAGGCAGCTCATATAGTGGGATGGCAGAAGTGAAGTAAATAAAAATAATCTACAACATGTAACAATGGGAAAGATAGGGTTTAATAGCTGTTAGAGTAAAAATGTGAAAGTCTAAGACTAATCTCCACACAAATAAGCAGTAGCATATGGTGTTTGCCCCCCCCCCAGGAGCAAATATCTATGTACCTACATACACACATACATGTGCCCACATCTGTGTGTATGTAGAGATACACAGACTTGCATGTGTATATCTATTTGTGTATGAAGAGATAGATGATAGATACATTTATTGATTTTAGTCTATAAGCATATAAGCATATTTCTCAGAACAAAGGAAATTAAAATTACATTGTGCAATATTTAAAATATTTTATTTATTTCTACAAATCAGATTGTAAAAAGAACATTGGCTGATTTCTCTATCCCCCTTATAATTAATTCTTTATTAGAAATTTCCTATATGTTACTCTATGGGCATCTCACATATCCTGAATTTATTGTTGCTTGCTCCAGACTTTTTTAACTTCACAATTTCTGGCGAAAGCAACACCATCTTTCCAGTGACCCAGGCACATGGCCTCAAAGGCATCATCATCTCCTTCTGTCCCTCATTCCACCCTGAGATCCAATAACTTGTCAAGTCTTTTTGGTCCCTTCTCTTTCATGTCAGTCCCCTTCTCACCATTCAATCTTCAGTTTTAACACTGTTCTCATGTAATTGGTCTTCCTTCCTCTAGCTTCTTCCATTTCTAATCCCTTCTCTGAAAAGCAAACCCAAATTGATATTTTTAAAACACAGATCCATTGTGAGAATAAAATGAGATCATATTTGTAAAGGAGTTTGTCATCCTCAAAGTGTTATGTAATTGTGTTATTGTTTCCTAACCTAGCATCTCCTTAGATCAAGGAAATAATGAGTCCAGTAATTATTCATATTATGAATTTTTAAAAAATAGCCAACATGGATATTTCAAAAGGGAAAGGGACAGGAAATGTGTACTTCTATAGTACTGGCTATGTATCAGTCATTGTGATAAATGATTTATAAATAGTATATATTTGATATAACAACCCTGAGAGGTAGTGTTATTATCACCATGTTTAATAGATGGAACTGAAGCAGACAGAATTAAGTTACTTGCCCAAGGTCATACAGCTAAGAAGTATGGGAAGTTAAATTTGAATTCAATTCTTTCCTGATTCCAAGTCTACCACTTTGTCCATCGTACCATATAGTTATCTTTGAATAGCCAAAAAAGGGAATTGTATATGAAATTATGAGCTACTACTATAATGTAAAGTTTTCTTTAAAATATGTATTAAGTTTATCATGGTAATAACAAAACTGGGTTTGCTTATCTGTGTCCAGTTCTGAACTCTTTTCTGCTTTTTCATGTATATTTTTAAATGTTTCATTGACATCCCTTTATTTCTTTTTTTTCCCTTTAAAAAAATCTCTATCATTAGCCACCCACACCCTCTCCCCAAATAGAATCTTTCCCTGGTAACTCATAAATTTAGTCAAGCAAATCTAACAAACAGCCATGTTTGAGAATGTGCTACATGGCTCTGTTTCTATCTCCAGTCCATTCTCCTCTCAGCCACAAGGCAATAGGAATGATTCACCAGCTACTTCAAAGTCATGACTGATCAGTGAGTTTCAAACTCAAACTTTCAAAGTTGTTTTATTTTATTATTGTGATTATATATATGTATATATATATATATATATTTTTTTTCATTTTGCATTTACTTCTATTATTTTTTTTAACTTTGGGGTTAAGGCCATTTCTTTGAATTAGGAGGTTACTGAGGTGACAAACTGGTTCCAAAGTGATGTGAAAATTTATTTTAGGTCTCCAACCTTCTTCAGATAAGTGCAAAAAGGGAATGAACTGGTTTGTTTGGAGGAGTTTTCTCACATAAGGAATTTCTCCTAGGAGAATTGAGGGCTCCCCTGCTGATCCTCATTTTCTCCAACTGGGCTCACATCACTATGTTCCCCCCAGCATAAGCACAGCTATCAATAGCTTAAGTCCTGGTTCTATTACCCAAATTATGTCTAAGGAGAGGTGCATGGGCCAGAGATGTTGGAGAAAAAACTCTTTAATGAGTTAGGATGCTAAATTCACTATAAAACAATAGGAATTGGTTCAATGCAAAATTTTATTGAAATCATGGAAGAGGCAGTGGGGGGATGGTAATTCAAATTTCAATTTAGGCATATATACCAACACAGAGT
This sequence comes from Sminthopsis crassicaudata, assembly GCF_048593235.1. NCBI lineage: Eukaryota > Metazoa > Chordata > Mammalia > Dasyuromorphia > Dasyuridae > Sminthopsis > Sminthopsis crassicaudata. Next base: position 637,237,884 of record NC_133618.1, on the reverse strand, counting down.
ATGACTCATATAAGAGTGGTACTTGGGGAACAAAGAGACAGAGTCCATTCAACTTCAGGAAAGGGCATAGTTCAGCAGTAAAGTGTCTTCCCACTGAAGGGAAGGGTGTTCTTCAAAAATCCCTTTTAATAAGGAATACTTGTATCCTGATTTGAGGTGGATCCCCTGGAGTCAGCTGATTTGCATATCAAGGGTCAGGGCTGAAGACCATCAAAATGCCTCAAGATGATCAGGATTATTATTATTTTATATTCATAGGGGTTTTCATTTTTTATTATGTGAAATTTAGACTTCAACTATAGGCTGCTCCCATATTAGAACATTCAAAGGATTTCTCTCCAATATGTATTTCTCTGTTTTTTTTTCTTTTTTTAACGATTTCAAGCCACAACCCCCAGATCAAAGGAAAATTTTGCAAGAAACAAGAAAAAAAATTCAATTATGATGGAGCTACAGTTAGAATGGTACAGGACTTATTGGCAGCCCCAATAAAAGACCACAAGTCCTGGAATCATATATACCAGTAATCAAAAGAACTAGGCCTACTCTTATAACAATGGTCTTCATGTATAGATACTTTAACCTACAATGTCTCTTAAGGGGTCCTGTCATGGTGGTCTCAAGGGCAGCAGGTTTAATCTTGCTACATGGCTCCAAGTTGGATCACCAGTTGTAATTAGCCCACTGTGAACTTTCTAATTACAGTTTAATACTTGTTTAGGTCCATTTCTTTAGGGGATGTATAAAATGACAATCTGTTTAACCAAGCTTATTGAATTTTTATGGACTAGGTGCTTATGTGAGATGGCTATATGTCAAAAACTATTTCTCAGGCTCTCTAATGTAATTTTTGTTTATAGAAAACCTCATTAGAATCTTAATCTTGATTCAGGGTTAATTTTCTCAATCCCAAATCTGTACTTAAGTTCAATCAAAACTAGATTTTCAACCACTATAATTTCTGTTTTAGTATAAATATATTCATCAGGAATAACCTGCTCACACAAACTCAAAGAGAAGATTTGTCCCCAATTATATTAGTTTCATTGGTACATTATTCTCTAATTCAGTCATACTTGTTTTCCAACCTAAGTCCATCATATTTGCCATTTATTACAATATAATAATATTATGTGACACTCATATACAATGACCTAATTATTACTCAAATGATATTTATGTTTTATTTTTTCCCCACTCTCACTGATCTCTTCAGAGTAAGCTGTCTGTGACATCACTGAGTCAAAGGTTACTAATTTGGAGGCCACAGTTCCAAATTGCTTTTGGGGACAGTCAGATCAGCTCAGAGCTCCACCAATACTGTTTAGTGTGTCTAACTTTCCAAACTTTAACCAACGTTTCTTCTTTTGTTATCTTCATTCATAAGAATGGTATGAGACAGAAACTCACTTGTATTCTCTCTTATTCAAAATTCAGAATATTTTCAAGCCTACTTTTCCAGGTTTGATATACATAGCTCCCATCCATAGCCTATACTTTGCATCCAAAATGGCGCCCATGCTATTAATCATACCTAGCATTCTCTCCCCTCTATATACCACGACAAAGGCTGTTTGTTCCCTTTGCTTAGTATTTATTCCCATCTACCTACTGCATCTTAGGATCTCTAGTTTTTTTCAAAGGTTCAGTAACAGACATTTCAAATAAAAGTCTATTAAGTCTAATAAGCTACAGAAAACTTTTCCTGATTCTATGCATATTTAACACTTCCTCCCAATTACACCAAATTCATTTGTGTGTATTTTATAGGTACTATGTGTATGATAGTTTTTTCTGTATTATTATTAATGTTTATTATTCTTTGCATTTTTATAGGCCTATAAAATTTACAAAATTTGCAATGCTAACTCATTTGATCTGAACAACAAACTCATGAAGCAAATGCTATCATTATCCCCATTTTAGAGCTGGGGGAATCTGAATGCCTATAGGTTAAATGCATTATCCAGGGTCACATAACTAGTCAATATCTACGGTGAAATTTAAATTCAACTCTTCTGACCTTAAGTTCTATACTTTATCCTCTATGCCAGTTAACTGCTGCAGTAAAATATAAGTTTCTTGGAGGAAAATTTGTATATATTACGTGTGTGTGTGTGTGTGTGTGTGTGTGACATATATATATATATATATATATATATATATATATATATATATATATATATAAAGATACACACCACACACACATCTATATATAATTTTACCTCTTATCTTTCTCTCCCAAGAACCTACTTGGTATCTTACACATATTAAGCATTTAATAAATTGCTTGCTGAATAGAATTGGAGGTGATCCAGCATTTAGAGTGCTAGGCCCAGAGTCGGAAAGATGCGAGTTCAAATTTCACCTCAAACACACTAGTTGCATGACCTTAGGTTAATCCTGTTTGCCTCAGTTTCCTCATCTGTCAAATGAGCAGAAGAAGGGAAATGGCAAAGCTCTCTAATATCTTTTCCAAGAAAACTCCAGAAGATAATGCAAAAAAGTAAGAGACAACTGAAAACAACTAAACAACAACAATAATTAGAGATGTCCAAAAACAAAATGGACTTTTTGCCCAGGTAGTGAGTTCCTATTTCTGCAAAGATTCAAATATAGAAAGAACAGAGTCTTGAGTTATATAGGGGGCTCAACTGGACGATGTCCAAATGCCTCACATCTGGATAATTCAGTGAAAGTCAAAGCAGATAAGGTTCATTGCTTTCTGTTTCTCAGGCTAGGATCAGAGTTTTCAAGCACGTCAGACTGCCCCACATGCTTACCATGTGAAGCTGGTATTTAATGGAAACCTACGTTAGGTATGAAAATCCAGCCCTGGGAGAGTACAGCAACCAGGGGACCATCCCTAAAGTCTGCCTGTGAAAAGTAATACAGAAATCCTATCACATTAACCACCAATCCTATTAGAAGTGCTTGGGAAATAGTAAATTAAACTTTGTAATAGCTTCCCAAAGGAAGCGGGAAAACAAGTTATATTACTTAGAATCCAAATTGGACTGGGAGCAGTGGTCCAACAGGCATCACAGGAAATCACTGCTTTGGCAGCAGGGACGGGAGCCCTGGGACGAAGCTGATTTTTTCCCATAGTTAATATTCGGCAGGCAAAAGCACTGGGCTGAGTAACTAAGGACACTGCCATGGAAAAAGTCCATCGAATCTTTAATACGTGTTAATAAGCAACACATGGTAGAAGTCTATTGCCACGTTAAGTGAAACTGATTCAAGTTTTAGGAAACAATCCAAATCAGTATAAAAAAGAAACTGGAGGCATAAGCTTAACATCAGAAAAGGAAGTAATCAATGGTTTTAGTCTTCCTGCAAGGTTAAGGGAGGGTATGAAAGGGATGGGAGGGGGTAGGTAATGTAATGGGCAAGCAGCAGAATATTACTTTCAATAGATAAATCATTATTGAAACAGTGAGGAGATAGAGTATGACATGAAATCAGGAGGAGCTAAGTTCAAATCTGGCATCAGACCCTTATTAGCTGTGTGACCCTGGACAAGTCACTTAACCTAATATGTCTCCATTTTTTTTTTATCTGCAAAATGAGCTGGAGAAGGAAGTAGCATATCACTCTAGTATTTTTGCCAAGAATACTTCAAATGAGGTTGAGAAGAGTTGGGCAAAACTAAACAACAAAAACTAGTAGTAATTTATTGAGCATCTATTTTCTGTCAGACACTATGGAGTCAAACAGATGCCCTTCAGATAATTTGGATTCCATTAGTATCATTTGTCCAGTGGGAAAAGACATCAAGTTTGGAATCAGAGAATCTGTCACTTGTTACTTTAAGCAAATTTTAATTTCCTGCTTACATAACCTCTACAACCCCAGTTTCTTCATCAGTAAAAATGAGGGATTTGGACTAAATAGTCTTCAAGTTCTTTTACCATCGGATCCATGATCTCCTTGATCCTGAGAATCTTCATTGGCCCAAAATTATAGACTCTCCAAAGTGCTATGTTTCCCCTTAAATTTAACTGATTGAATAGTGGTTGGAATTTCCATGCCTTAAGGGATCCATTTCATTTCTAGAAACATGTCCTCCCCCTACCTTCTGATCCCCAGGGAGCTCTATCCTGAAGGTGAGTACTTCACAATTATCTCTGAGTCTCAGTCTGCTTTATTTGACTATACTTACTTTTTTGCCTACATATCTCGGAAACTAGGTAGCATTATGAACAGAATACCTGACATAGAATGTCTTGAGTTCAAATGCTATATTAGACATAGCTGTGTGAGTCCCTTAATCATTTTAAGACTTAGTTTCCTTATTTATAAAAATGGTGAGAATAATAGCAAGGATTGTTGTGATAATCAAATAAAACAATATATGTAAAGAATTTTGCAAAGACATGGCTATATACATATATATTTATAGATAGATAGATATAGATATAGATATATAGATATAGATATAGATATAGATATGTAGTTTACCTCTTAATTTCTATCTACAAATTGTGAGAGAAATGGTCAATAATAAGCAATATTTAGTAGATTAAGAGGCTCTCCCCTTTTTTCTAAATTCCTCATTTTACAAAATTCCTTTTCTTGTAGGGCATTACTGCTAATGGGATAATAATATTGCATTGATTCTCTTCTATCTTGGTCAGATCCTACCCCATTTAGGAAGGAATTTAATCTAGGGTGGAGAGACCCAATGATTCTAGTTAAGGAGAAATGTAAAGAACCAAAGAGAGGTCTATAGGCATTTGTATGTATGAGCAAGACTATGATACTAGGCTTATGGACATTTTGTCAGATTTTGTTTGCCTGAAAAAGTACATCAGTATTGGAAATCTATTTCACAAATGATTTAGGTTCTGGATAATGGAGGATGCTCTCAGGCTTTCTCACCAATGCAGTGAAACAAGGCTGTGTGCTTGCTCCCATGCTTTTTAACATGATGCTTTCAGGTATGTTGGAAATATGTTCAATGAGTTCAAAGAGGATAAATTCTTCAATTTGCAAAGGTTACAAGCCAAAGTGGAGAGAGTATTAGTGCATGGTTACTTGTTTGCAGATGATTATTGTGCACTCAATGTTGCCTTGCAAATGAGATGCTACAAAATATGGATCAGTTTTCTGCTGCTTGTATTAATTTTGGCCTAACAATTAAATCCAAAAAAATCACAGCACCATATCTTCTAAATGTGGAACCATCAGTTATAGCAAGTGGAGAAGTTTTGAATGGTGTAGACAAGTTCATTTACCTTGGCAATATATTTTCCAGTATGCCCACATTGATAATGAATTTGACCTAGCCATTGCCAGAGCTAGTTCAGAATTTGGGAGGATTAGAAACAAAGTGTGGGAGAGAAGAGGTAGTGGATTGACTTCTTCTTCTAGTAGTCTACAGAACCATGTGCTGATCTCACTATTGTATGCCTGGGAAACCTGGACAGTATATCAGTGCCATGACAGGAGACTGAATTGCTTCTGTTTGAATTGTCTCAGGAAGATTCTGAAGTTCAGCTTCTTATCAGGCAGGATAAGATACCATACATTAAAGTTTTCTGGAATCAAACTGCCAAGCATTCTTGTTCTACTGCAGAGAACACATCTCCATTGGGCTGCGCACATTATTTGAAAGCCAAACATACATTTGCCAAAAAGACTACTTTCTGGAGAATTCACAAGTACTCACAAGGTGTCAGAAAAAAGATACTCTGAAGGTCTCTCTTAAGAACTTTAGAATTGACTGTATGACATATAAGACACTAGCACAGAACTACCTAGCATGGAGTGCCCTCATCAGAGAAGGTGATATGCTCCATGAGCAATGCAGAATTGAAGGAGCTCAAAAGAAACATGAGATGCCCAAAGTTAGAGAAGCCAACCCAAATGATCAGAGACTATTGGTGTCCAATCTGTGGCAGAGCACTCTGAGCTTGTATTGGTCTGATCAGTCACAGCTGGATACATTTATTTGACTCTAACATAGTGATGTGTCATTTAGGTCCTCTTCAAAAATGAAGGACAATAGTCAACTCAAACTTGGGTAGATTCCTTTGTCTAGATAGTTTACGGTGAGGAACGATCTGAATGGAGATAATTTCTCTGTACAAGGATCACTCTTAGCTCCATTTATCAACTACTATTTCAAAGGGTGGAGCTCCCCACCTTGTATTTGGTCAGAGAGAGATATGATCAAATGACCACCATTTTTATTAATAATCTGCTAGCCTAATTAATACAATTATTAAATTACTCAAAGATTATCACTGAAGCCTTTTTAAACACCACAAAATCTAGTTAAATCAATGTTGTCATTTCTCCTGGAAAGTGTGTGCCCCAAACTGTCCTGTTATAGTTTTTGGAACTTTCCAACTGAAAAACATCCTCCCTGACCATTACTCCTCTTGTTTTGTCTCCCTCTATTACTTCTCTCAATTTTTAGCTTGGAGTCTACAAGGGTTCAGGAAAAGAAAATGCATTAATTAACTTTAAATGTGCATATATACATATATATGTATATTTAAATAATTATATATATGCATATATATATGTGTGTTTGTGTGTGCATGTGTGTGTATATATACACACACACATGCACACACACACACACACACACACATATATATATGTCTCCTGGGCATTTCCCAAGATCTTCACCAGATTTCCAAAAGTGCCAGAGACTCAAAACATTGGTTAAGAACCCCTGGTCTATTAGGATGTAAGTTCCTTTAATTAGTGGCTCACTTTCCTTTTGTATTTGTATCACTAGCACAAGTTAGTTTTGAGGTTAGGACCTTGCCTTAAACCCAAATCACACTGGCTCTCATTGATTGACCTACAATGAAGTTCTGGGTCTGGGTCTGTTCTCTTCTTCCCATTCCATTTCCCCATTTCTGGGCATAGATTATATATCTCATAGGAAGATTTTCCCTTTTCCTCTCTACCTCCAGGAATTGCTAAATTTTCTTAAAAGTGCAGTGCATATACTATCCTTTGTAAAAAGCCTTTCTTCACCTCTCTCATTAGGACTAGTTCCTCTTCTTCAAATTATTCTGTCTTACACTTAGTGCACATATTATATTCTTCCAATAGCATGGAAATTCCTTAAATACAGGGACCATTCATCATCCTGCTTTCATATGCTGGGATTTAGCATGATAACTAACACATAGAAGATATTTAATAAAATGATTATTTGTTTTGTTGCAGTTTGAGACTGGCTTTCTAAGTTGATTTTGAAGACCAATACAACTTTAATTTGTCTTGTGACCTCAAGTCAATCATTTCATCTTTCTGGGTTTTAGTTCTAACTCTAATCTGTAAAACGTGATAATAAAAATAAAAAAAAAAACTTGTAATGATATTGCAACAATAAATAAGGAGCTAATGGGGTCTCTGGAGAGAAAAAAACAAGGTAAAATTAAAAGTTTTGTTGTGATCATTATTATTGTTGTCTAAGCTTTCGATCCCAAAGGCTTCCTTTTAATTATCTAAATTTTGAAAGAAAATAAGGCTTATTCCTTCACTAGGCTAAGTTCATACTTATGTTTACTGTGGTCTTTTTTCCTTGCCAATGAAGTAGCATTAATTGCTTTTTTGATGAAGGAAGTCAAGAACCTATCCACTCTCTTTGCATGTACAGAGAAATTCATAAAGTCTCCTAAACAAAGTCAATTCCCCTGAAGGAAGACGACGACACTGTAGAGGATCTGAACAGATCTTTTGGGAAGGTATTATCTGCCACTAAGGGATGCTGTTTATGTATTATACAAAATACAATGAAGCTGTGTAGTTGAAAACCTAAGCCTAGGGAACCCAGGCTGAGACAAGTATTTCTCACAATTCTCGGATCACAGGATCACAATTTCAGAATCCAAAACTAGAAGGAACCATAAAAATGATGTGACCCCAACTTCCCCCTGGATGGAAGAGAAAGCTTTCCCAATCACAAAGAAAAAGGGCATCATGGTCCAGACTTGAGAACTCCCTTTCAGTGATCTGTTCACTATATCCTTTTGGCTTGATTTGTTGCATCTGATTCTTCTGTTAAGAATAAAGGAGAAAGCAGAATGTCTTGAAGAAAAAGAAACTGAAGATGACCAGACTTCTAGTTTGTCCAAGATTGTGGTACAGAATTAGGACTAGAACACAGATTTTTCCAATACTGCTTTTGCTGAGAACTGCTATTGCTAAAGCTAACTATTGATCTTTCTTTTTCTATCCCTTCTTTCCTTCCTTCTTTTCCTTCCTTCCTTTTTTCTTTTTCCATTCTTCCCTCTCTTCCTTTCCTCAATCCCTTTCAATGTCCCTCCTTCCTTTCTTTTTTCCTTTCCTTTTTTTTTCTTTCTTTCCTCTCTCCTCTTTCCTTTTCTCTGATGATCTGTTGTTTCCTCAGTGAATAGAAATCCTGATCTGTAAACTTCTTTCACTGACACAACCAAGCATCTACTCTGTCTCCTATAATACTGACATGTTTCTTAGACCAATGTAAGGTTAGGTGCCTTGCAACTATAGGTCAAAAGCCCGATCATCCTAATTACACATTTAGCCCGTTGTGTCCAACATGCTATATCTAATTGTTTTATTTATTATTTATTTTTAAATAATCATGAACACCAATGGGGGAGCACTGATTTGAAAGCAGGAATTCATTTTCATTGATATAGGTATTTTACACAATAATTTTGGATTATACTAATAGAGACAGTGATATTAGAAAGATCATTCCCCAATTGATAAATGGTCAAAGGATTGAAAAGACAATTTTTATTTGATGAAATTAAAGCCATCTATATTCATATGAAAAATGTTCTGTCACTATTAATTAGAGAAAGGCAATTAAAACAGCTCTGAGGTACCACCTCACACCTCTCATTTTGGCTAAGGTAACAGGAAAGGATAATGACAAATGTTGAAGGGGATGTGGGAAAACTGGGACACTAATGCATTGTCAGTGAATTTATGAAATGATCTAACCATTCTGGAAAGCTCTCTGGAACTATGCCCAAAGGGCTATAAAACTGTGCATTCCCATTGACTCAGCAGTGCCATTACTGGGTCGTATCACAAAGAAATCATAAAGAATGGAAAAGGACCCACACATACAAAAATGTTTGTATTGGCTCTTTTTGTGGTAGCAAAGAATTGGAAAAGGAATGGATGCTCATCAATTGGGGAATGGCTGAACAAGCTGTGGTACATGATGGTAATGAAATATTATTATTCTATAAACAATGATGAACAAGATGATGTTAGAAAGATCTGGAAAGACTTATGTGAACTGATGTTGAATGAAACAAGCAGAACCAGATATATATTGTATATAGCAACAGAAAATTATGAAACACTTGGTTCTTCTCAGTGGTTCAGTGATCACAGGCAATCCCAATAGATTTTGGACAGAAAATGCCGTCTTCATCCAGAAAGAGAACTAAGAAGACTGAATGTAAATTAACACATGCTATGTTCACTTCTTTTTTTCCTGTTTTTAAATTTCTCCCATGATTTTTTTCCTTTATTCTGATTTTTCTTTCCCAATATGATTCATAAAATGATGTGTATTAAAAATAAATAAATTTATTTTATAAAAGAAAGCTCAGCATGATAGATTTAGAATCAAAAGCCTTGTGCTCTTTATAGTTGTAGCCCTTCCTGTAAGCGACTTGTTCTCCCAAGGCTTGTCTCTTATAACCAATCTGTGGCCAAGGGTCCTGTGTTGGGTTTATTAATATCCAGATGACTATATTTGATATGAAATATTTCCTTTGTCTTTTCTGCATTTTTATTTTCTACATTAAAAAAAAAAAAACTGATTTGAGCTGGGACTTAACACAAAGGTTAAGAAGCCCTGCTCCATGAGATATATAGGCTATACTTCTGAGGAGGGATGGCTTCTAAGATCCTTTTCATATTCTGATCTCCAGATCCCTTTGAACTAAATCAGAGGTGGGGAGTGTTCATTCTGTGATATGGCTCTGCCAGGGCCATGGCAGCAGACAACAACATCCCATGATTGAGTTCTTTTTGTACGGCCCATGAATGGTGTCATAACTATCCAAATGGCCCCTGGCAGACAGAAAAGTTCCCCATCCCTTGACTACATGAACATTAAGATCCCCTTCTCCTTTTCTACACCCATACTCCTATGATCTTATTAGCAGCATATAGATCCTAAAGTCACCACTTCATACCTGTGGGACTTTAGGCATATTGGGATATGACTCTGGCCTCCATTTCTTAAAATATTTAAGAAGAAGATTGGTTAGATGATCTTCTATTTCTAAAATTTAGCACAATTTCTTATACATAATATATGCTAAATAAATGCCTATTGATGTACCTTAAATCTCTAAATTGTAATTTTCTCATCAAATGTATTAGAGGCGTAGTGTTCAGTCTAAAGAGTTGGCCACAGAGTAGGAAAGTCATATTTGTTTGCTGTTGTGGCTTTGGGCAAATGTGATTGTTTTGGATTTTTCTCCCGAATTTCTCATTTGAAATTTCTAAACACTGAGAGATCCTCCCAGGATAGATTATTGTTGTTGTGGCAGTTAGTTTTTCTAATTCCCTAAACTGCCACTATGCCAATATGTAAATGAGAGAAAAGGCATTATAATTATTTCAAATACTATTTATATTACAATTATTGCTTAGAAAAACTAAAACAATCCTGCATCCCATTGATGAGACCTTTTTTTTTTTTCTGTCACCCAGAAGCTGGGAAGTAGTTTTCTACTTGGGACAGCTGATTCATTTGTTTGAAATGGAGTTCTGAAAACTGTCCATTTAAAATATGGCAATTGGAACAAGAAAAAGTGAATGACAACAAATTAATTGTAATGAACTCTTCAGATTGAAAACAGAAAGATGGAACCTGACACAATAGATCAGTATTTCTCAGTTTGTCCTCCCTGAAAGAAATACAGACTTCAACCCCTTTATGGCTCCCTAGAAGGACTTGAAGAAATACCATGAGTAGGGGAACAAAACCCCTCCATCATCTAGTAGCCAACAAACTTCTGATGAAACTGTCTTGTGTCTGGAGCTAGTTCAACAGATACTTACAGGAGAGGAAGACAGTCTACCTCTGTCCTTGTAGATTTTCCAATCTGATTTTTTTAAGCAGGTAAAAGACGCCATTTTCTGCCTCATTTCTTACTTGATCTTAATCACTGATTGGGCCTTGCCTCAGTTAAACTGAGACCTGTTAAAGACTTTAGCTTTAAAATACCAAAGATTTCCTGTTACATCTGGGGCTTTCCAATCATCTGTATCTGGCCACTGGACCCAGATAATTCTGGAGGAGAAAATAAGTCTAGTGACTTTGCAAAGTCCTTCCTTACTTAAATCCAATGCACTTGCATGTCATTATGTGACCTCCCTGGTACTATGGTCAACTTCTAGGACAAAGGACAAATAAAAACAATAACTATAACAACAATCCAATATGGGAGGATCTCTCAGTGTAAACATTCTACTATTACAACTTTTTTTTTCTTTCCTTTCTTTTGTTATTCTTTTTTTTTTCCTTATAGTCAAACTACTTTCCGTTTCCTCTTCTTTTTATTTCATTACTTCATTATTCTTTTTTTAAAAATTCTCCCATTTTCTCTAATAATTCCTATCCTTTCACTTCAATCTAAAAATCACACAAATATATTTTCATAGAAAATATTCAACAAAAGGAAGGCAGTAAAATTCAGAAAGATTGGGAAAGAAAAGCTGCATTTGGAAAATGGGAATTCATTGGAAGTTGAAGGAAGCCAAGGAAGTCAGAAAGTGGACATGAAGAGATCATTCCAGCCAATAAAAAATGCCCAGAACATAAAAGTGGAATATCTTGTTTGAGGAATGACATTGGTTCAAAGAGCACAAGGAAGATAAAAAGATAAGATTATGTGTTTTCTATAAGGCCTGAAGAGACTTACATGAACTGATGCTGAGTGAAATGAGCAGGACCAAAAAATCATTATACATTTCAACAACAATACTATATGATGATCAATTCTGATGGATGTGGCCATCTTCAACAATGAGATGAACCAAATCAGTTTCAACAGAGCAGTAAAGAACTGAACCAGCTACACCCAGCGAAAGAACTCTGGGAGATGACTTATGAACCACTGCATAGAATTTCCAATCCCTCTATTTTTGTCTGCCTGCATTTTTGATTTCTTTCACAAGCTAATTGTACACTATTTCAAAATCTGATTCTTTTTGTACAGCAAAACAACTGTTTGGACATGTATATGTATATTGTATTTAATTTATATTTTAACATATTTAACATGTATTGGTCAACCTGCCATCTGAAGTGGAGAGAAGGAAGGGAAAAATTAGAACAAAATTTAGCAATTGTCAATGCTATAAAATTACCCATGCATATACCTGGTAAATAAACACTATATATAAAAAAGAATCGTTTTCTATTTTTGTTGATTGTAGAGGTTGTTAGATAGAAAAACAAAGGACCTGATAACAATAATTGTAAGAACTCTAGAGATGTCAGGACATTTTGGGGGCCTTATTTACTGCATCTATAAAATGAAAAGATTAGAATTGGTATTCTCTGAGGGCCTGCCAGTCCTAAATTTTCATTTCATAAAATATAATGAATGGAGATGTTATACTGAGAGTTTTCTTTCTAGATGATATGAGATCACACACACAAAAAAATTGTAAATGTGAATTCATTATCACCATATCAAAGAAAGGGAAAAATAGAAATATATCTCGCCAGACACACCTATATTTTAAAAGTTAGGATCTCTCAGATTGGCTAAGAAGACAGGATAAAGATAATGATGAATGTTGGTGGGAATACTGGAAAACTGGGACACTAATACATTGTTGGTGGAGTTGTGAATTGATCCAGTCATTCTGGAGAGCAATTTGGAACTATGCCCAAAGGGCATCAAACTGTGCATATCCTTTAATCTAGCAGTGTTCCTACTAGGCTTGTATCCTAAAGAGATTATAAAGGAGGGAAAAGGATCCACATCTGCTAAAATGTTTGTGGCAACTGTTTTTTATAGTAGAAAGAAACTGGAAACTGAGTGATGCCCATCAGTTAGAGAATGGCTAAATAAGTTATAGTATATGAATGTTGTGGAATATTATTATTCTATAAGAACTGATCAGCAGGATGATTTCAGAAAGACTTGCAAAGACTTTCATGAACTGATGCTAAATGAAATGAGCATAACCAGGAGATCCTTGTACATGGAAACAAGATTATACAATGATCAATTCTGATGAATGTGGCTCTTTTCAACTATGAGATGATTGAGACCAATTTCAATGATCTTGTGACAAAGAGAGCCATCTATAACTAAAGAGAGAACTGTGTGAACTGAGTGCAGTTCATAACATAGAATTTACACTCTTTTTGTTGTTGTTTGCTTGCATTTTGTTTTCTTTCTCAATTTTTTTCCTTTTTGATCTGATTATTCTTGTGCAATAATTGTATAGATATGTATGCATATATTGGATTTAATATGCATTTTAGCATGTTTAATATATATTGGATTACTTGCCATCTAAGGGAGGGAGTGGGGGAAAGGGAGGAAAATTTAGAACACAAGGTTTTGCAAGAGTTAATGTTGAAAAAATATCCATGCATATGCCTTGAAAATAAAAAGCTTTAACAAAAATAAATAATTTTTTCCCTGAGGCAATTGGGGTTAAGTGACTTCCTCAGGGTCACACAGCTAGGAAGTGTTAAGTGTCTGAGGCCAGATTTGAACTCAGGTCCTCCTGACTTTAGAGCTGGTGCTCTATCCATTTCACCATCTAGCTGCTCCTGGGGGAAAAAAAAATTATGTTAACATTATGAATTTTAATGGGCAGGAAGTGACCAGGAGATCCTCTACTCCAATCTCAACATTTTTTCAAATGAGGAAACTGAGCCCTGGAAAGGTTAAGTGAATTAACCAGGGTCCCATAGTAATTTGAATGGTCAGTTAGTGGCACAGTAGATAGAGTGTGAGAGCTGAAGTCAAGAACATCTGAGTTCAAATCCTCAATCACTAGCTCTGTGACCATGGGCAAGTTACTTAACCTGGTTTGCCTCATTTTCCTCATCTGCAAAAAAAGCTGGAAAAGCTAAAAGCAAACTGCTTCAGTAGCTTTGCAAAAAACAAAACAAAACAAAAGGGATCACAAATGAACAACAAAACAACAACAAATATATCCCAGGCTGCTTCTCTTTTCTTACAAATAAAATCAAAAGAATTTTAAGGGACCCAAAGTCTCACATAGCTGATTTTCTCTGAGATCTCATCAGATTTATGTGTTGTAAAGTAACCTGGGGAAATAGCACTGTCATTCTTGTCTGTTTTATATTCCCTTGTCATCCCTAGAAGGGACTGGGGAACCTTGTTAGGATTCACTTGCAAAGGTTTTCCTGACATAAAATCCTTTCCTAGGAGGCAATTTCATGAAAAACAAAGGCCAAAAAACCCATTCCATTATTCACACAGCATGGAAAGGTAAAAATGTCTGTGAGACCATTTAAAAAAATAATAGTGGCTGCCATTTATGGAGTACATAACTGCTTGCAAAGTGTTTTCCATGCAGAGTTTTATTTAATTCTCACAACAACCTTGTGTGGTAATTACTACACTAATAATTATTCCCATTTTAAAGATGAGAAAACTGAAACTCTGAGGACTCAATGAACTTGTTCATTGGTTCCCCATTTCTTCTCAGATCAAAAATAAAATCTTCCATATAGCTTTTAAAGTGGTTCCTTCCAAGGAACCTTTCCAAGCTTCTGGTGCCATATTGCCTTCAATGTTATCTGTGATGCCTTGAAATCAGCTTCTTTGTTGTACTTCAAACATGACACTTTAATCTCCCTACATTGGGCATTTCTTACCCTTGCTGGGATTTACTTTCTTCTCATGTTTACCTTCTATTTTCCCCAGGGTTTTTTCAAGTATGACTTAAAGACTTATCTTCTCTAAGATGCCCACCCTTCTTAAATTCAGTGTCTTCTCCATAATATTTTAATTGTAGTTCAGTCATACTCAATTCTTTGTGAACTCATTTGAAGTTTGTTTGGCAAAAATATTAGAGTAGTTTGCAATTTCTTCCTCTAGTTCACTTTGTAGATGAGGAACTGAAGCAAACATGGTTAAGTGACTTGCTCAAGATCACACAGTTAGGAAGTATCTGAAGAAGGATTTGAACTCATGAAGATGAGTCTCTGATTTCAAACCCAGTGCTCTATCCACCATGCCACCTAGTTTTCCTTTTGATCTTACCCCCAATTTAGCCTACAGATATTTTTTTTTCTTTGATATCATCCCATTAGGGACCATACCCTCAATACATGTGATGTCCCCCTTTGTTTGCCCTAGTGACAGATACAGTTCTCAAGATATTATTTTCTTATCTAGGGATATAAACAGTTTAAATATATAGATATATATATATTTTTTTCCTCTTTACCTTTTTATACTTGTCTTTGTCCTGTGTTTGTAGATTAAATTTTCTGTATAGTTCTGTTTTTTCAATAGAAATGATTGAAAGTCTTACTTTTTTGAAGCTCTATCTCTTCCCCTGAAAGATAATGCTGAGTCTCACTGGGCAGTTAATTCTTGGTTGAACAGATAACTTTTTCATAGTTAATTGTTTGTATGTCATCTCTTCCATAAACACTTTAAAATCAGAGGCTTATTTTGTCTTTCTGTGAATGTGTAGAGCAGGGGTTCTCAAACTATGGCCCATGGGCCAGATGCAGCCCACTGAAGATGTTTAGCCGGCCTGCTGGGTTATGGCAAATGGGCTGAGGGGCGGAGACAGAGTGTGAGTTTTTGTTTTTACTATAGTCTGGCCCTCCAACAGTATGAGGGATGGCACCCTATTTAAAAAGTTTGAGGACCACTGGTCTAGAGGACCTGGAACATTAGTTAGGCACTTAATAAATACTCTTCATTTGACTTTTTGATGTGCCTACAGTCACACAGATAATAAGTACCAGAATTTGAGCATAAGACTCTCCTGATTCTGAGTTTATAATTTCCTTCCCTAAAACATATTTTACTATTAATCTAGAATGGTTCTAACATCATCTAATTCTAACATTATCTAACATGGATGACTGACATTTCTGAGAAATGTTTAAGATGATTTCAACAGTACAAGATTTTAAAAGAAAAAAAAAAACTCCCCTCACAACTACCTTCCAATGGAAATGGAATGGAAAAAGACAGGTCTTGTTCTTCTGATTCTGAATTCTATCTTCTGTGAATTTTCACATTGTAGTAGTACCCTATGAAACCATAAAATGTGCAACAGAGAGTTACAGAGTCTTGGCCTTGGATTCAGGAAATTCTGACATCTGGACCTAGGAAGGAAGACCTGCCTCTTGCATATCCTAGCTGAATAACTGTGAATAAGAAATTTGACCTCTTAGTACCCTGGACAGCTCTCTAATATTAAAGGATACAAAATGGTAGAACACTACATTGACTCAGGGAGTTTAATTTCCTACCAGGAACTCCCCAGTACTCTTACCAGGGAGTACTTTATATTCATGATATCATAGATCTCTTTAAAAAAAAATAATCAGAGGGCATGTACAGCCTTTCCCAATGTCTAGCAGATGCCAGTTTAGAACCAACATGGAGTTTCTGTCCTTCCTGTGCCCCATCCTTCCCCACAAGTTCAGTTCTATTTCCAATTGATACTTCCTGAATGATACAGAGAGGCAGCTTTTAAGCCCAGAAGACCAAGGCTTAAGCCTTATATATTATATATATTAGCTGTATCTTCCTAGGCAAGTCTTTTCATTTCCCTTACTCCCCTCAATTGTCTAAATCTGTACATTACAGATAAAATGCTGCCTTGCATTGGTAGATAGAGCTTCCTTACCTAGAAATCCCCTATATCAATAGCATTGCAATTCAATTCCCTTGCCATGCATTTCAGACAATTTCCCACTTGGATATTGGTAATATTCATGATGTATATTCTTTCTAAATCAAAGATTTTCTGGATGGCTATTATATAATAGTGGGAAGAGTACCGGATATGGAATTAAAAGATGTGAGTTTCTTTTTCTGCCACTAACTACCTGTGTATGACCTTGGAGGGTGCATTTAACTTCTCTTAGCCTCAGATTCTACATTTATAAAATAATAGTTTGTCAAGGTAATCCATTTAAACTATGATATCTGTAAACCCCATGTTCTTCAAAGATAAGAAACACAGCTTACTTAAATTAAAAGCCTAGAAGAGGAGGATGGGAAGAGATCACATTCAAAAAAGCATGTTAAGCATGCCTTTGTGGGTAAGACAAATTGGACCCATTGTAGGCAGGTATGGGACAGCTGGGTAGCAGAGCAGTTAAGAGTGCTGGACCTGAGTTCACATCTGGTCTCAGACACTTATAAGCTGTGTGACCTTGGGCAAGTCAGTTAAGCTTGTTTGCCTCAGTTTCATCATCTGTAAAAATATCTTGAGAAGGAAATGATAAGTTACTCTAATATGTATGCCAACAATACCCAAAATGGGGTAAAGAGTTGGATATGACTAAAAATAACTGAACAATAACAATAGGCCAGAGATATCTTTATCTTGGAAGGAAGAAGGAATTAAATTTCTTTAATATTGATATCTTCCCCTAAAATTCATGAAAGAGAATTGTTTCTATAAGAATTATTACAACTATAGATATTAACACCAACCTTAGAGGGTCCCAGTCAGTGGGGGAACTCAGGGTAAGGTATAAGACCCTTTAGCCCAGAAGGAACCTGCTAATAATGTCTGGTTTGGCTTCCTATCTCCCCTAAGGGCTCTCAGCCTTCCTGAGAAATCAGGGGGTGGTGACAACCTGCATTATAATTAAAGCAGAGTGATACCAAGTGACATATCGACATACAATAGCAAGTTGCTTATGTGGTCCCACATGCACAGAATATAGTTAGCCCATGCACAGTGTTGCTTTGGTTATATAAGGGTATTCAAGTATATAAGAGTGAGAGAATTTGGAATAAACAGACTCCATGACTTGAACATCCCTGTAGATCCCTGCTTCGTAACTCCTCCACTAAGACCAAGAACTCCAGCTGCTTGCAAGAGCCTCCATAGAGCTAATCTGGATGGTATATTTTGGCATCTCAGCGTGGGGGCTTTAGAAAGCATAGTACATTTTGGCACCCCAAGTTGGGGGCTCTGGAAAGCCCACAACAAAACCTGAATTATGCTTTTTTTCTCAATAATATTTTATTTTTCCAAATACATATAGTTTTCAATATTCATTTCTGTAAAGCTTTTTATTTGAATTTTTCATCTCTTCTTCCCTCATTTCCCCACTCTCCAAGACACCAAGCGATCTGATTCAAGTTAAACATGTGCAATGCTTTTAAACATTTCCATTTATGTTACGTTGTACAATAAAAACCAGATAATAAAAAAGTCATGAGAAAATAAAAACAAACAAACAAAAAGATGAAAATACTATAATTTTATCTACATTTAGTCTCCATAGTTCTCTCTTTGGATGCGGATGGCATTTGCCATCCAAAGTCTATTGGAATTGCCATGAATTATTATATTATTGAAAAGAGCCAAATACATCACCGTTGATCACCAAATAATCTTGTTACTGGGTACAATGTTCTCTTGCAAATCTGAACTATTTAAATTATGTTGAAGAAAGAAAAATAGGGATAAATATAATTTATTCTGTCCATATTTCAGCTTATTGTAAAATTATTTCAGTGCTAGTATTCTGTGGTCATCCAACTCTTATTTGAATGATATTGGGGTATGTGGGAGATGAGGGAAATGGACAGTTGTTATAGCTCTATAAAATTTACAATTGCTTAGCTGCTACCCTCTATCCTTGTATGACTATTTATTCTATATATGGCCCTCATGGTCTTTGTTTCCTAGGAACTCTTGTCCATTTCATGACTGGATCTTGCACTGCTATAAAACAAAAGAATCAGGAGACAATGTTTTTACCTTAAAAGTTTGTATAGTGATGATATATGCTAGATATGTGACCTACATATTGGACCACAAATGACTGAGTTAGAGTATTATCACCATGGAAAATTGCCCACTGTTGTTCATTTTAATAATACATCATGACCAGATAAACCATTGCCAGGTAGTAGATGATTAGAGGCTAGAAGCTTACAACTTTGGGCCTTTAATGTCCCTGATGTTTTGTACCATAACTGGCATATTTGCTGTTGTTCAGTTGTTTGATCATATCCAAATCTAGATGATCTGATAGACTTTGTCCATAAAGTTTTCTTGGCAAAGAAACTGGATTCATTCTCCAGAAACTGGCACATAGTGGGCACTTGATAAATATTTTCATAAAAGATTTTACTCTATGGCTATAAGACATTGGAATATGATTATCATGGAGAGTAAGAAATGAATACTTTTAAACTATGACTTGATGGTTTCAATAAATATTTTAGTTTTATTAAAATTTTATTTGATATTTTTCCAGATTTTGTAGTTTGGTAAATTTTTTCTATGTGTTCATTTTTTTAGCATTTATAATTGTATTCCAAATGCATTCATCTGTCTTTAGTCTCTCTTTCCTTTTTTTGGCTTATGAAAGTGTTTAAAGATTGTTTTCTTCTAAACACTGCTTAGGATACATTTCTAAAATTTTAGTATATTGTCTCATTGTTGTTAATAAAATCAACATTAAACATTAAATAATGTTAAAAATTAAATTTAAATATTCCTATGATGTACTTTTACTCACCAATTTTAAAATTTAAATTATTTAATGTCTTGTTGATATGTATTACCAGGAATATTTTAATATAATTTATTACATTGCAGTCAGAATAAAGGATACATATAATATTTCTGCTTTTCTGCTTTTGTTTGTGAGGTTATGTTCTAAGATGTGAACAGTTTTGCTTAGATGTCATACATCTGAAAAAAATATTTTCTTTCTATTTCCATTTAATATGGGAGCGCTATCATATCTATTTTTTCTAAAATTATATTCAAATCCTTCTTTTCCTGTTTATTTTTAATTGGATCTATTTAGAGATGATGGAAATAAACAGAATTACACCACTATTATAATTATTTTGTGTTTCTCTCTATATTTTATTTAATCTTTCTTTTAAGTGTTCAGAAACTATTCAACTGAGCAGATGAATTAATGAATAAAATTAAGACATTTTTAGAAAATATGAAAATTTTGCTGACTTCATTAAAAATGGAGGTCAAATTGTCAAATTATTAGTTTTAAATGAAAAATAAAAAATTAATAGCAAATAAAATAAACTATTTAGATCTTATGCAAATAAAAAACAAATGAAATAAGCTAATATTTACAAAAATATACACATCAATACTGACAATAAGGAATTGAGAATTAAAAAAACTGAATTCAGAGGGGGAATTTGAACCAACAATAAATAAACCACTACAGGAGAAGGTTTGGGAAGTACTAAATGGATTTATAAAGTAATTCTAGCAAATACTTAAAGAATAATTCCATTATTATGTAAATTATTTGTAGGAACAGTTTAAGGATAGATCCTACCTCTGTGATACAAATGTAATCTTGATTCATAAACCGAATCAAAAAAGAGGAAAACTACAGAACAATATTTCTAATCTAATCAACTTTGCTGAAAAAAACAAAAAATAAAAAACCAAGCAAAACATTTGCAAAGAGGCTAAAACAACAAATCACAAGATTTATACAGCAAAATGAGTTTCAATTTGTACCAGAATGTAAGATTGCTTTAATATTATGAAGATATTCAACTTAATTAACAAAAATCATGACACACCTATATATGTATTTATTTTGATGAAATATAACATCAATTTTTTGAGAAAAAATATGAATAACTGAAATATACTTAAATTATAAATAGCATATATTTAAAATCAAAAGCTACCATTATATTTGATGACAACAAACTAACATCCTTTCCAGCAAAAATTGTGAGCAGAACAAGGATGTCTTTTTTTCTTCACTTGTTTTTGTTCTAATAGCAGAAATGCAAATTATAGCAAGATGATAATAGACAAGAAATTGACATACTAAGCATACTTAAAAATTAAATAAAAATAATACATTTCACTAGTGATATGATGGTATACTTAAAGCATCTCACTAGCAGTGAGTAGAGCCATTTATCCAAATATATGCTAATGGAGTCATTGTCTCACATCGAATAGGTAATTAGCCTTAAGTGCTTGGTTGTCTGATTCAAGTATACCTTTTTGGAGTTTCAGCCCTCCACAGATATTAAAGAAACCTCAAACAATATTGGCATGAACTGATGTAGAGTTAAATGAGAAAAAGTTGAAAATAATTTATATAGCATCAATATTATGAAAATTATAAATTTAAAGACATTCAAACATGATGAGGGAAATAAATAGAACCAGGAGAAAATGCATTCAATAAAAACAACACCATACAGACAAAACAATTTAGAAATTTATAAGAATATGATCAATCTAATGACCTCCCATGATTCTATAATACTGATGATAAAGCCATCTGCTCCTCCCCATTGATAGGTGATTGATTCAGCACATAATATGATACCTATATCATCTCTACCTTTTTTCCAGTTTTTTACTTTTTTGTTTTTTTCTGAAATCAGCCTATTCATTATTTCTTATAGAACAATAATATTCCCTTACATTCACATATCAACAACTTATTCCCCAATTGATGAGCATCTACTCAATTTCCAGTTGCTTGCCACTACAAAAAGACTGCTAGAAACATTTTTGTCCATTTGCATCTTTTCCCCTCTTTTATGATCTCTTTGGGATACATACCCAATAGAAACACTACTAGATCAAAGGGTGCGAAGAGTTTGATAGCCCTTTGGGTATAGTTTCATTCCTAGGGAATGGTCTAACTTTTTTATTATAGTTAAGGATGCCAAGAATTGAAATATTAGTATTATCCTTGTCTGCTCTCTTATCCCTTCAAAAAACTATTTATTGATAAATCTTGTTACTTCTACCTTCGACCTTGAAGATACCACTATACCTCCTCTATATTCCACTCAGACAGTCACCTCCCTAGGGTATACTCTCATCACCTAAAAATATGAACTATCACTATAGCTTTCTTGTAGGTTTCTCCTCCAGTCTTTTCCAGGCTATTCTCCCCTCATCTAACCAAATGAGCGTTCTAAAATTCAGGGCTGATCATCTTATTCCTCCTATTCAGTAAATTTTCCATTACTTCTGGAATCAAAGATTATATCTTGTGTATGTATCTGAAAGACATTAACAGTTTGATTTCTTCCTGTGTTTCTGGTTTTTTTACACTTTACTCCTCTCCTTATATTCTATGATCTAGTGATATTGACTTCCTTCATTTTTGTTCCTCTAGCAAGATAGTGCATTTCAATACTGGCTATATTACTCTATATCCAGAAGCATTCCTTCCTTGTCTCTGCTTCAGGACCTTCTGTTTTTGAAGACTCAGATCAAATTCCATGAGAGATCTATCTATCTATCTATAGATAGATGGACAGATATTGAGATTAACACTTCCATTATGCATAATACATACACACATATGTATATATATATATGCATATATATATATATGCAGAGAGAGAGAGAGAGAGAGAGAGAGAAAGAGAGAGAGAGAGACATATCTCCATTAAATATATTCCTATATATTTAATGGAGGTTTTGATTCAATAATTTCAAAAGCTTCTTTTGGCTCTGAGGTTGA
The DNA here is from genome assembly GCF_048593235.1 of Sminthopsis crassicaudata. Taxonomy (NCBI): domain Eukaryota; kingdom Metazoa; phylum Chordata; class Mammalia; order Dasyuromorphia; family Dasyuridae; genus Sminthopsis; species Sminthopsis crassicaudata. The sequence goes on along the minus strand of NC_133618.1, from coordinate 637,215,182 downwards.
TTTTAAAGCCCAATGATCATTTGGTGCTGTTTGCAATTTCTTATAAATGCACTGATATTTCAAAAAAGAACTAAGCTGGATTTTTTTTCCCACACTTTCATAATAAAGACATTTTATCTACTCTATCACTTCTCAAGCTTCCTAAGAGGCATCTGCTAATATGAAAAAGGAGACTTTGCAAAAATGAAAATATAATATCTCATTATGGACTATCCACTTTTTAAACCTCCAGGCTGGTAATATGTATTTAAATAATATGTCATAAAATCTCCCAGTATATAATGATGCAATAAATATGAGGACGCCTTGGAGGCTAACTAACATATCTGCCTGATTGTTAAGTTACTCCCTGCCATGATCATATCAGCAAGTGAAATTTTAGGCACATTCCTCAGGGCAATAGAAACAGAGATAGCAGAAGAAAGTATTAATTCCAGTTGGAAGGAGAAAACATTCTTTAATCACCTAGAATACTCTTTATACACCAAACCTTTTTGCTTAGGTTCACAAAGCTAAGAGATTACTGACATTTAGTATTTAGTATTTATCCTTCCCAGGTAGTTAAGGAAATGGGTTTTAAAAATCTCCATGGCCAAAGGAAGATCTTACAACCTGAGATCATATTCTAGGTAGCACATAGGGAATAGATGCTGTATGGTAGGTAGAGGGCCAGTCATAAAATTGAGAAGACCCAGATTCAAGTCATACTAGCTATGTGACAAGGGATAAGTTGCTTAAGCTCCCAACATTCCAGTCAAGTTTCTAAGAATATAAATGGGAAATAATTTTCTAATCTATCATAGTACTGGCAATTTCTATACTGGGAACTAACTACCCATAACAATTAAATTAGAAGTCTAGACTTAAGCATACAGCTATAAATACCTGGATCTATGCATACAGAGAAGGATACATGAAACATTCTTCTAGTTTCATTGAAAAAAGGATCCTCAACATTTATTTTAGCCCACAAATATTATATATATATATATTATGTCACAAATAAATATAGACTCTCAACTGAAAAACATTTTAAAAATTAAGATTATAATATGAAAATATGGAGAGTGAGAGGGAAATTAATAAAATTCTGCAATTTCTGACTCTCTTTCAATATATCTTAATAGCCTAATGTGCTTAATAAGTGAGCACTGAATTGACTTGAATCCATAAAATCATAATCTCAATATGGAAAAAGTCCTCAGGGGATATGTAATCCAATTCCTTGATTTTATATACAGGGAGCTATCTCTCAACGAGATTGCTTCACTTGCCCAAGGTCACATAGGAAATTAGAAATAGAAATAGGATTTGAAACTGGCACCCAGGTCCTGCAAATAATGAGCCAGCACTCATTCCTCTGTCCTAGTAATAGATGCACTTACTTTAGTAGTTGCACCAATCATGAATGCAATTATTTTCTCTATCAATATGGATCACATCCATGCCATCCCCTCTTTGGTAGTATCCATTTCCACCCATGTATCCTTTGCAGAGCATCTTTACAAAATGCTACGGATCTCTTGTATGGTATTATTTAAATAATAGCAGAAATATCAAAGAATCCATCAATTAATCCTTACTATTACCATATGTCTGTCATATGAATTCTTATATCTCTATACCAAGAGGTGACAATTAATGGGAACATGAATTATATCCAAAATGAATTGCTAAAAAGAGGAGATAGTAGAGAAACTCCCAAACTCACTATGACTAATAACATGGAACATGGAAGATGTTTCCACATAATGCTCTGGTCAGTTGCAGAAGCAGAATTATGGTTAGAATGGCCATTAATTTAAAAACTAAGGTGCTTGTGTAAAATCTTGGAGGCTTACAAACATTTGCTGTTGAGTTCATTGTGTGTGTACATACACATTTGAATATATTTATATATATGTGGGAAGAGAGAGAGGGAGAGAGAGAGAGAGAGAGAGAGAGAGAGAGAGAGAGAGAGAGAGAGAGAGAGAGAGAGAGAGAGAGAGAGAGAGAGAGAGAAATTGGCTAGGGATAGGAGCTGGACTGGCAATTTCATTGCTATAGGGAACTTGTTGAAGAAAAGGTTCCTTTTATCAATTCAGCTTGGCACTTTCTCTGAAACATTAAATCTTGGGTATTTCTCTGGGGCATTGAAAGTTTAAGGGATCTGCCCAGGATCACACAACTAATATATCTCAGAAATAAGCTCAGCCCAGTTTTTGTTTTCCTTTGGCCAGCTCTAGCATTTATTCTGTGGCTTCCACTCAGGCATATTAATGTGGTTGATATAGACACCAGGTGATGGTAGGCACCAAATATTGGGGTCTGGTCATTGGGAAGAATTCAGTGGCCATTCTCTTTGGCCAAAGGCAGGTTTATTTAGGGAAGAGATTACAGACAATGATGGGATACAACATACATCGGGAAGGAGAAATATGATATAGAGTGGGAGAGCATATAAAATACAAGCTATTGGAACTCAAAATTACCAGTAGGAAAGGGAGCGCCCCATGAAGTTGGGACATATCTTTAGCTAGCAGGCTAAATCCTGAAAGGGACTTAGCATCCTAAAAGAGTTAATTAGCTATAAGGAAGAAGTGGACTTGAGAAGCATACTGGAGTTAGGAGAGATATATAATTATGAGGTACAGCTTCTAAGGGAGATGTGTCAGTAACTCTAAGGCTACCTGGCCTTGGTAGTGTTACAGTTCCACAATCCTGGCTGTCAGATAACAATGTGCACATAATAACAAAGTTTCTGAGACAATAATGAGGTGCACACCAGACCACCACCTCTCAGACTACTTCTCAATTTTACTTCTAAGTCACAAAAATTGGCATATAAATGACATGAAGCATCTGATATTTTTTCCTATAAATTCATCTTGCTCTTGGTTCTTTGCTAAATTCTTTAGGAATTTAGCCCACTTCAATTGACATTACAATTATAATAAACTTTGTCCCTTGATTCAGAGATGGGTTCAAGCCTGCAAATTCCCTGACACACTTCACATCACTGGTCTGAACCTCAGCTTTTTAACCATCTTTTGACCCTCAATAATACCATGTAGCATGGGGGGAGGGGAAGGGGAAAGACACCAAGGCAGAGTGCCAGTGGCTGACTGACCTAAAAGAGGACAGCAGCAAAGACATGGGCCATAAGCGCCTTTCTAGGGAGAATTTAGCATCAGAGACTGGACATAACTTGGATTTCTAACTGGATCACCTCCAGAGAGTGGGACCATGGAACTAAACTGATCTAGATTATTATAGCTTTCTTCAATCTGCTCCAGGGAATTATTTTTATCAATTCTGCAATTTCTTTCTGCCTACCACACTCGCCATTCAGGACCTCATTGATATGATGCAAAAATTACAAATTTAGACATTAAAGGCCAGTTAGGAATGGAATGAATATTTGTGATTTCATCAGTACAGCCAAGTCCAGATCTAGGAATTCTTTCATTGATGGGATCTATATTCTTATTTCTTCTATTTGTCTGAAGCACTAAGGGATTAGACAAAGAGTGGCTTGCTCATGCTCATACAATTATTGTAAGAGAAAGGCAGGATCTAAGTCAAGTGACTTTACTTCAAGGTTACTTCTCTCTTCAACCCTATAATCTCTTTCTTTTATTTTTGGTTCTGATTATTTAAAGACATTTTAAAATGACTTAGCCCTAAGCACTTGTGATCAAGACACAGGAATTTCCAACATGCTTCCTTTCCTTTCTCCATAAACAGGGTGTTGAAGATTGCTCTGAGTAGAAATTTAGGACCTAACAGCCCATCCTAAAAAACAATATGTCAGAGCAGACTAGACCCAAATGAAAGGGGGGAAAAGCTGCAAAATCAAGTCTGGATGGATTAATAAGTAAATGGAAAGGTATGAATTAGGTATTGGATATGGAATGGAATGGCTAAGTGTTTGGAATCCAAATTAAAAGGTTAGCCATAGGAAATTTACATATTTTGAGAGGCTTTGGTGTTGTCCAGATAGAGCCCCAAGCAAACTCCTCTGCTGTTTAGTATACTTGTTTCTGCATTTCAGATTTGTAAAATAAATAGCAAAAGATATGAATTAGGCCTTTGATATGTAATGGAATGGCTAAGTATTTGGAATCCAAATTAAAATGATAGCCATAGGAAATTTACATATTTTGGGGGGATGATTAGGCTTTAGGGTTGTCCAGATATAGCCCCAAGCAAATTCCTCTGTTGTATATTATACTTCTTTCTGCATTTCAGACTTTTAAAATAAATAGCAAAACATTCTAATATGTAATCACACAGAATGCTATTGAGAACTGAAAATCATTTCTTGCTACATTGACCTCACATTTTCTCCGCAAGAAATTTTTGGCACCAAATTGGTTAACAGAATTTGGTCTTGGGAAGGAAAGGGGATTTTAAGTGGCTTTTTTTAATGAAGGGGAGAGAGAGCATGCTACAACAATCATGAGAGCTAACAGTATAGACCCAGTTTAGAAGAAAAAAATACAAAAGGAATTATACTATCAAAAAGTAAATTATATTATTATTTAAGATTTACAAAACATTTTATATAAGTTGTCCCATTACATCTTCAGAATCACCTGGAATGTGAGTGTGATTTCTTTATTTGACCTCCCTGGACAGATGAGGAAACTAAGTAAAAGTTAAGTAGCCAGTCCAGAAACACCCAGCTGTTAAATGTCTGCAACAATATTCAAACTCTGATCTTGAATCCAGTCCCAGATGCCCTAGTCTATTTGTTAATCTACTTCTCTCTTTGAAAAGAATATCACCACATACCATTTCTTTATTATTTCCAAGAAAACCATTTTTTTTAAACTAAAAATGAAAAGGACAGAAGGGAAAATACCCAGTAAAGCTAACCAACAAAGTGCCTGAGGCACTAAGGGCTTAAATAAAGAGTAACTTGCTCATGGTCTTACAATTATGGGAGAGTAAGGCAAAATGTGAGCCCAGGTGATTTTACTGTAATATCTTAAATAACAATATAATTCCCTTTTTGATCCTGTGATGTATAAGACCTTTTGCATTTTTTTCTTTTGAATTGGTTTATACTATTAGCTCTTGCGATTGTTGTACTATACTCTCTCTGTGTCTATAGTCCTCCATCTCTACAAAGGGAGGGAGTGGAACTGTCATATCTCCTTTGCTGGATCGTTTGATTATTACAATCATGCAATTATTAGATTTTTTTTGGTTCATTGTATTTGAATTGTTGTAGTAATTCAGCATATTCTCTTCCTGCTTCTGCTTACTTTTTTTTTCTAAATTCATTTAAATTCTATGATTCTTTAAATTATTCATCTTTTTAATTCTTGAGAATCCATTGATAATTTAATGTATTTGTTGGGCCTCTCAGATTGGCAAGGGGATAAGGATAATAAAGATGGTGGCCTGTTGGTTAAAATGCTTGGCCCTTAGAGAGTTCACTCCGCTCTTGCACTGACTGGGCCAAGACTTTGGCTGACTTTTAAGACCCCTCCTTCTAGAAGGAAGAATAAGGCCCCTTTAAGATTCCTTTCTTATTGCCCAACACCCATGGCTGACCTTGATTCACAAATCCAGGTCAAAAGCACCCTTTTGAATATTCGGGCCCAGCCCCCACTATCTGCTCAGCTTCCCCCAGCCCCCACCTGATCTGAGCTAACTGAAAAGCCCGCCAAGAACTTGGGGTACTGCCCATCTCCTTTTAAGTATAAAAGAGCTAAGCTGGAGCTCTCTCTTTGCAGGATCCCTCCCCCCAACACATGATATCCTTCAGGCCCATGTAAGGGTTCCCGCCCGCCCAGCGGCCACCTTCAGCCCTGGTGTCTTTCAAACTGAACTTTACTTATAATTTCTACAATAAACCTTTTATTTATCAATCTAGGTTTTCAGGCCTGTAAATTCATTTGCCTCATGGAATTATCTTACTATCTATGCGCTGACAAACGGGGCTCCCCCTTTCCTTTCCCTTATCAATACCATGGAATGAGAGTACTGATCACAAGACCCTAATTTCTGGACTCGAAGACAGGGGTAGTTTAACCAAAGTATACATAAGAGGCAGAACACTTCATTGCCATAATGGAAAAGGGGAGCAGGGGAAGACACACATCTTAATGTTACTTTCAAACAGCCCTACAAGTAAGTGAAATCAAGGATCACAAGAGAAAAGCATCCATCCCATGGACTTAAACTCAGTCTGCTTCCAACTTAATTCATTATCTCCTCCTCAAAAAAAAAAAAAAAAAAAAAAAAAAAAAATCTTCCAAATTTCACCATTACTGTCAAGGGCAGCACCATCCTCCCAGCCACTCAGGCTCACAACCTACAAGTCATCCTTGACTCCTCACACTCCCCCAACTTCCATATCCAATATGTTGTCTTGGTCTGCCGATTTTCCTTCACAGCGTATCGTAAAGACACATCCTTCTCTCCCTGACAGTGCCAGCAGACTCATCCTGATCCTCATTCTCACATCCTTTGGCTCTTGAAATAACCTACTACTTAGTCTCCCTACCACAAAGCTCTCCCTACTCTGGGTTCAGTTTCTACCTAGCTGCCAAACTGATCTCTTCAAATCATAGGAGCCTTGACCAGGTAATGTATCCCTTCCTTGGTTCCCTATCATTCTAGCTTGAAATATAAAATCTAATATTTGACATTCAAAGCACTTCAAAAATGGCATCTACTGAGCTTTCCATCTTTAACACTTTGCTCTCCTTAAATATCAACAATCCTTTTTTTTTTTTTTTTAATTTCTTGCATAAGACCCTCCATCACCTGACCCAGACTTTTTTATAAGCCATTATCAGACCTAGAATACTTTTTCTTTTTAACCTCTACTTTCTGGCTTTCTTTAGGACTCGGTTCAAATATTTCCTTGGGCAAGAGTCCTTTCCTATAACACCCCTCTAGGTCCTTGTCTCTGAGATGATCCCCAGTTGAGACCCTGGATATCTTAGAATCAGCCAGAGTCAGGATAAGCAAAAGTCTTTATTCTTGGTCTTTGGGAGAGTTCTAAGGGGATTAGATCTAGAAATCTCCACACCTCCTTTCTCTCAATCTCTACTGCCAAAGATTGACCTTCTTCCTCCTGCTCCACCCACTGATATCACTTCCTCTTCTTTGTCCACACCCACCAATCCAGCCAGCACAGAATAGTTAAGTAGGGTCATCCTCCAAGCATGTTAATAGAGAATTGTCCAATTGGCAATTAGCCTCACGAGCCAGGTTACCTTGCATCTGCTCATTTGTAATCCTTGACATCCCCCATTAGCAATGTATATGTCTTGTATGTACAGAATTGTTAGCATTTTCTCTCCTCCATTTGAATATCAACTCCCTGAAGGCAGGTCCTGAGGAAGTTGTTTGCATTTTAACTTTCATATCCTCATCCCTTAGCACAGGGCTTGGTATGGTATGGTTATTGTCTTTTGTTCTTGAAGAGGACCAAAATTATATCACCTTGTGGGTCAAATCATACGGGTGATGTCTTTTGATTTACTCATAAATTGGATTTAAGTGAGGCAGAATTGCACAAAATCATCAGCCTTACTATTTCTTCCAGTCACTGAGTCTAATGGTAAGACAAAAAAGAACATGAGTAGTGATACCTCAAGATGCAGTGGATGGTCTATGCATCTTATGTAACCAGATGGCAAAGGATGTCTAACCAGACCCTTGGCCCTCTATAGAACCTGTTTCAGTCATTTTCATAAATGTTGGAATAAATGGTTCCCATCTGCCCAATCTGTCTTCATATACTTGAAGTAGACATTCTCTTTACTCATCAATAGCAGTTACTGGTATAGTAAACATTAAACACTTAATACTTGTTGCTTGACTGATAATATTTGAAAGACTAAGTGAAAAAGGAATTGGAGTCCTAATTTGTTCAATATTTATCATAGTGTCTCCATACCGGTAGGGACATCAGAAGGTATCCGGTCTCACTCATACCTGACTAAAAATATTTTCTATAAAACCCCTGCTGTGGTTATCCAGCCTCTGCTTGGAGAAAACTTTAATGAGGGGGAACACACTTACAGGATTTAGTTCAATGGACTGATTCTTACTGCTCCTGGGATATTATTTACTGTTACTGCTACTAGGTCTCATTTAGGGAAGCCTTGCTTCAGAACACTAAATGGCACCCGGATGAATGGAAACAATTGGCGTGGACTTAAAGTACCTCACTTACTGCCATAGCCCAGATTAGATGGTGAAATAATCAGGCTCATCAAGTGACCTCATGTACTCATTTGTACTCCTTTTCTTGTTCTCTCAAAGCATGGCAAAGCAAAAATGAGTCCTGGCTTTGGACTCAGATAACCTGGTCTTCAAACTTGTCTCTGTAACTTCCTGTCTGAGTAGCATAAGCCTCTGAGCCTTAATTTTCTCTTATATAAAATGAAAGAGTAAGTCTAGAAAAGATCAACCCAGCTCTCAAGATTTTGATGTTATATAATGGATATAGCTCCGGGCCTGGATTCAGGAACTCAGGAAGATCTGAATTCAAATTCTTTATTAAAAATTTATTAATTCTGTGATCCTAGGCAAGTTGTAGAGCCTCTCTCAGATGCAGTTTCCTCAGTATCTTATTTCACAGAATTGCTGTAAGGAGAAAATGAGATGACATATGTAATTTGTTTTGCTCAGTCATTTGTTCCATGTCTGATTTTTTTATAATCCCATGTGGAATTTTCTCTGCAAAGATACAGGGAGAGCTTGTCATTTCCTTTGAGTTTATTTTACATATGAGGAAACTGAGGTACACAGGATGAAAGAATAAAAAAGGTAGTAAGTATATGAGACCAGACTTGAACTCCAGGTCTTCCTGACTTGATGCTCTACCCACTGGATCACCTAGTTCCTCTATATATGTAAGGTAGTTTCCAAATTTTAAAGCATTATATAAATGTTCTCTTAATTGTTATTATCATTATAGCATTGTCTTATGGTATATCCATATGAAATGTCATTTTCCATTCAATTTAATGTAATTAATAAACATTTTTGTGGTACTTTCCTATGTTATGGGGATACAAAGACAACCCTCCTCCCCACACCATTCTATCCTCAAGAAGCTTAGGTTCTACGGTTTCAATATGCAGAGATGAATAATTGCAAATAACATAAAGTAGCTTCAAGATGGAGATAGTGGAAATTCCATGGGAATTTAAAAAGGTCCCCATTAGAGGTAGCACATGAGTTATAATTTCAAAGAAGGCAGGGATACTAGAAGAATGACTTTGGATCTTAGATTTCAAATAGTAAGACCTTCACTGAAGGTCATTGAGCCAAATGTTCTTGGGATTTAGAGGTGAAAAGAACTTTGAAGATCCTATATTCCAACTTTATTATTTCATAGATCAGTGGTCCTCAAACTTTTTAAATAGGGGGCCAGTTCACTGTCCTTCAGACTGTTGGAGAGCTGGACTATAGTAAAAACAAAAACTCACACTCTGTCTCTGCTCCTCAGCCCATTTGCCATAACCCGGCGGGCCACATAAACGTCTGTGGGCTGTAGTTTGAGAACCCCCTGCTATAGATGGTGAAACTGAGGTCCAAAGATGTTAGATTACATGGCCAAGGTAGCAAGAACTTCATCAATTTCAGATCATCTATATTCTCCCTCTGCCAAAAAAGATTCTGATCTCTCTAAAATCACCCCAAATTGACAAAAGGGACAATAGAGCAATTAAGACCATTATTGAAGTCCCTACCATTGGGAGAAACATACTATCATTTTTTTTTTTTTTATTACTAGGGCAGTAACCCATGAAGATAGTAAGCATAAGAACTACATTTGACAAACTCCCATACAATTATCCTTTAATTTCTTCACTTCTACAAAATCAATAACAATGCTAGGTCAAAGCTATGTCTATTAACTGCACTCAAAAGAACCTATCATATTTTCTATCTCCCTCCCATCCTCCCTACCTACCTATATGTCTGTCTTTCTATCTTTCCATTTTTCTATCTATCTATCCATCTCTTTCTCTCTGCCTCTCTCTCTCTCCACTTATCTATACTGTCTCTTTCAATTCATCTATCCCTCTCTCTTTTTATCTCTATCCATCTATCCACCCATGTAGGCAGCTAGCTAAGTAGCATTCCTCTATGCATCCATCCATCTATCCATATAGCCATCATTCATCTATCCCTCTCTCTCTTCATTCATCTACCCATCTCTTTCTTTTTCTCTGTCCATCCATCCATCCATCTATCTATATAGACATCTATCCATCTATAGTGGAGGGGATATAATGAAAGAAGCAAAGATTCAAAAACTTGTAGTCTCAATACCTTAGTTCAAATCATATCTTAGGATATTGTATAAATGTTAACTCTTATTATTACTTTCATGGTCAAGTCTACTCTAAGATCATTGATCTGGAAGGAGTTTAGATTCACTCCTCATACCCATCCATTTTAAAAATAAGGAAAACGAATATCAGGGGGATAAGTGTCTTAGCCAAGATTGTGACAATAGTAGTGAGGTCAAATCAATAGAAGAAAGTTACACTGATTATTTTTCACATTTCTGCTTCACTTAAATCCAATTTACAGGCAAGTCAAAACATCATCCTGTGATATCATTAGTCTTCTTCAAGAATGAAGGATGAACAATAACAACAAAAAAACAAGCACCAAGAGTAGTAAACAATAGAAACTTGGCTTCTCCAATTTCAAATCAGATTTCCCTTCACTTTAGATATTAAACTTAATATTAATATCATCTATATCACAAAAAAGAAAAGGTCAGAGTTCAGAAGATTTTCTTTCAAGACTTATCTTTGACAAAATTCTGCTTCTTTTGAGTTTAGACAACTTTTTGTACCTCTCAAAACCATGAAGCACTCTCTAAGATACAAAGAAACAACCATTCAATATTTCTGAAGTCATAAATGGTTCTAGAATTTCTAACATAAAAGACTTAGATCTAGAAAAGGGTCTAGAGATATTTAAGTTCCATTCCTTAATTCTACTTATGAGTAAACTGAGATTCAAAGGAAAAGAGGCTTCTTTAAGATAACATAGCTAGTAAGTATCTGAGGCAGGATTTTAAACTAGGTCTGTTGACTCTGGTTCTTATGCCCTAACCAATATACTCTGCTGTTTCCTGAACTGGAGGGTATATAAACCCATCAATACTGTATCATGGGTGGCACAATGAATAGGGTATTTAATTTAGAAACAGAACGATATGAGTCTGAATCCTCATACAAACAAAAACTAGTTCTATGACTTTGGGGGAAAACATAGTTGAGTCTCAGTTTTCTTCTTTGTTAAATGAGAATAAAAATAGCACTGGCCCCACAGGATTGCCTTAAAACCAGATTAACATAATATATCTAATTGCTTTGCAAATCTCAAAGCCCTATAAAAATGGTAGCTATTATTGTATTATTATTTCTTATTCAACAAGTGATCTTTTTGAAGATCTCTTCTGAAGAGAATTCACATCTCCTAAGGTAGAGCATTCTACTTTGGACAGCTCCAATTATTATGTAGGAAGTTTTTGCTTTTGTTTTCCCAAATGTCAAGTCCAAATTTCTTTCTTTCCATCTTCCATCTGAGTTTTCCCCCCAGGTCTAAGGAGAACATTTCTAATTTTTCTTCCATGTGAAAATCCTTTAAGCACTCAAAGATGGTAATCATGTCAAGTCAACCATCAACAAGCAAATCCAGAAGAAAACTAGCGTGCATTTATTGAGTGTTTCCTATGGGCCAGGCACTCGGTACATAAATATAAACAAAAAGGGAGGCCAGGGAATAAAGCATGATTGGTCTTAGTCAAAATGGATGTTCTGGCAAGATTTTCCTAATTGGAGAAAGGGACTACAAGGGAGAAAGTTGGGAATTGAAGTATGGTTGTAATTCCTCTGGGGTTTTCTTTCTCCAGGCTAAACCTCCCAAGTTCTTTTCAGCTATATTTAGATGCTATGGACTCAAGTAGCTTCTACACTGTCCTAACTATCCTCCCAAATGTAGAAATCAAGAACTGGAAAAAACTTCAGATGTAATCTGCGGAGGGAGTTTCCACACAGGGAGTTGCTCAGGCTTTGGAATCATAGCTTTGGATCAAAACAACAACTGCAAAAACAAAGACTGATAAATGGAAAGAGCACTGGCTTTTGTCAGAAGATATTTACTCATATCTCCCTACAGTCATCTTTGGGACTTTTGGCTGTCACATTGCCCTTGGACCTCAGTTTTTTTTCATATGTAAATGAATGCATCAGCTCACACAGCCTCAATAGCTCTAGATCCATGATACAACATGAAAACTAGGAATTATTAAGTAAGGGTGAGAGAGAATTTTCATAGTTTGATTACCCTAGGGCCCCATATGCTAAGGTATGAATCTGGTCCCTTTCACATATTTATGATAGCCCTGTTGAGGGCAATATGACCTCATATGTATGACCTTGGCCCTGGTTTCCAAGTATCTCTCGAATCATTAAAACCAAATTTGCATGTGTCTGTCGTGACTGACAAATGGTCAGAAGTGGTTCAGTGGCAGAATCCATTTTACTGGAGGGGACAGGCTCTATTGTGATTCATGATTTCCATCAAAAACACAGATATATCTGAGCCAGATGACAAAATTGCATTGAACTTCTAAGTAAAAATTTTTCTGTAGTATTGAAAGATAACGCTTACCTCAAGCAGCAAAGCCTTATGACAAAATGAAACTGCGTACTGTCTGAGAGACATGAGCTGATAGTGAGCCCTAAAAAGTGGAGTGCTGGGAGATAAACAATGGAGCTGACAAAACTGAGAGATAAGGCCATCAAATTAAATCCACGATAACATTAACCAATAAAGTAAGCAAGCAAACACAGGAGAGGTGGAAAATCAGTCCGAGATACATTAAGAACTAGACTTCAAACAGATCACTGAGGGCTAATTGAGACACAGAGGAATGAAGCCTGAATTTGAAGTACTGCTACTTATTACTTGTTCATTATTGAATATTCATTCAATAATTCATTCAATCATCCTTTACCTCTCTAGCCATCCCTTTTGTGTAAAATGAAGGGCAAAATGAGATGATCTTAGATCATCCTACCCTGAAACACATCCTGTCTGATTTCTGAAGCTAAGAATAGTGAGACGTGGTTAGAACTTGGTGGGAGAGTTACTGATGATTTATATAGGACCCTGAAGACTTTTACTTGAGAGGAAGCATGGTGTCATGGATCTAGCTTTTGACTTGTAATCAGAGGAGTCTCACTTCATAACCATCAAATCTTCCTCACAGATTGACCCTAGGCAAGTATCTAACCACTCTGTCACTCAGTTTCTTCAACTGTAAAATGAGAAGATTAAACTTGATAGATTAAAGTTAATTCCAACTCTAAATTGGATGCTCCTTTGACCTCTAAGGTCTCCTCTAATATCATAGCATCCTAATGCTAATATAGCTAGCTTTTCCACATTAAGATCTACAAAGGGAGAAAAAGGTAATGAAGTAGATAGAACACTGACATTGGAATCAGGAGGACCTCAGTTCAAACCCATCCTCAGATACTTATGAACTGTATGATACTGAGCAAGTCACTTAGTTCTTAACCTTGACTGCCTCAAAAAAAAAAATCTTCAAAGCATTCCATGAATATCTCATTTGATCTTTACAATAAATCTGAGAGGTAGAAGCTATTATTATTTTTATTTTACATACAGAAAAATTGAGAGAGATTAACTAACTTGCCTAAGATCACACAGCCAGTAAATTTCTGGGACAGGATTTGAACTCAGCTCTTTTTAATGGCAGGTTCTATATTTTATCCATGATGTCATTTAGTTGTTTTTAGATTTAGAATAGATAAGGACTTTAGAAATATAAATTATAGTTCACCCAATCAAAATCACAATGCACTCTATCCATTCTATCTGTCTCTCCTGACAAAGCAGATATCTCTCCTTTCCCTAATAATCTTTCACCTTCTCCTTTTTTTTTTTTTTCCTCTAGGAATAGGCAATCAAAACAGCAGGATCTTTCCTCAAAAGGAAAAGTTGATCAATTGCTCTGTGATTCTAGGAATCATCCCAGTGATTTCCTAGATCAGAAACCCTTCCTTACCCGTCTGTTATGTTTTTACATATTAGAATATAAACTCCTCAAGGGCAGAAACTATCTGACTTTTGTATTTGTAAGCCTAGCTATCAGCATCATTTTAAGATCTTGACAAATGTTTTTAATTAACTCATTAATTAATTCACTGATTCATTCATTTAATGGTATATTTTATTCAAATTATTCATTGGAAAGAATATGTGTATTTTGAAATCAATAGCAAAAGCTAATTTTTATATTTTACTCATATCACTCCCACAAAAGGTGTAGAATAAGCACCATTACCCCCATTTTATGGTTGACAAAACTGAGATCCTCTGAAATTAATGGACTCTTCCATAACCACCACAGTCACTATATGTCTGACATGATACCTGAACTCAGTTTATCCTGTCATAGGATAAGCCCTTTTGACTATGGGGCCTCTCAAAATCAAGCATAAATAATTCCACTAGTGCTACAAAGTGGGAAATGGCTGTATTCTCTCCAAACCCGAACCCACAGAAATAATGTGTCAATCTCAACTTGTTAATTTTGAGAGTTCAAAGTGACTCACTTTGGAAATAAAAGTAAGAGCCATATAAAAGTAGAAAATACAATTTTATGGGATAGATAGTAAAAATTAATCCCATAAGCCATAAAGTAGAAGAATTCAAGCCAGTAAGAAGGATGCTTTAAGAAAGGCTCAAGGGTCTAGGCAATTCACCTAGTGCTAAAGATTAGTCTCCAGTTTAAAGTGAAAGGGAGGAGAAAAAAACATAATTGGTCCAAACTCTGGGAAATCATTGACTTTTTAGGGAAGATATCAGGAGTATTAAAGTCTATTGGCAGATGGCTATTTCTTTACTCAACAAACAAGAAACTAAGGCCCTTATCTGATAAATCAGGTCTTTTGTGTCCTAAAGAAAACTTTTAACAGGTTCATGATGAAAACAGAATTCAAAACAACAGTTTCAAAGCACCAGCCAGTACTCTAGTCCATTTCAAACAAAGCATTGGGAATCCAGCCAAGATAGGAGGCTAGGATGAGATGGCCGGCAGAAGGGAGGTTCTAAGCTGCTTTTATCTTGAGGCTAGAGCAGATGATTCACCTCTTTGGCTTTTGGTGAGAAAGCCTCTTTTCTGTTGTAATAGAGAAAAGCAACTGAGAGTTAGCCATTGGCAAGCCAAGAGACAATTACATACATAGGGGAGAAAGCATTGAAGAAGTCACCAAAGACCTAGGCTCTAATCTGAACTCAGTTTTTACACAGCAGGACAACCTGGAAAAATCATCTGTACCTTTCTGGGATTCATTTTCTCAACTTGCAAAATAATTATAGCTAGCATTTACAGATGAGGTAGCATGTCACAGTAATTAATGAGCTAGCCTTAGAATTACAGAGAACTGGACCTAAATATTATATCAGACATATACAGATTGTGAGATATAACCACTGGCTGAATGACCTAATCATTCAGTGCCCCCTAACCAATTATTATTATTATTATTATTAATTATTATTATTATTATTATTATTGCTGAGGCAATCGGGGTTGTGTCATATAGCTAGGAATTGCTAAGTGTCTGAGGTCAAACTTGAACTCAGGTCCTCCTGACTTCAGGACTGGTGCTCTATCTACTATATCATCTAGCTGCACCCCCCATAATTCTTTAAGAAAGAGATGTTTAATTTGGGATTTGTGTAATCCCTAAGTGATATGTGGGTAAATTTCAGAGGCTTTGTGACCTTATAGTAGAATTAATTTTCATTAACCCTTAACTGTAATTTAGCATTTCCTTCAATGATTGTAAAACAGGATTTTGAGAATGATCCTCCATCATGCTGCCCTTTACCCCATGATTAATTTATTTTTAGGGTTTCAAATTTTTGAACCAGGAACAAACTAGCTATGTTTCAGTTTACCAATATGTCCTTGTATGAGAAAACTATCTCTTTTCAAATCAATTTATATGTTTTATGGTTTCTTTCTCTATTGCAATATTATTGCACCAACTTTCTTTTTGTTTATATTCATATCCCCAGTCTTAGCATAATATCTGACAGAGAAAGGGTTTAATAAATGCTTCTTGTCTTGCTTTAACTTAGGTTAAAAAAAAAGGCTAGAAATCTCTACTGTAAAACTAATTTTCTGGGGGAGTGCTGAACTTAATAGGTAGAACCAATTGTCTTCTCAAGAAATCCCTGCACCAATGAAAATACAGCTCCAGAACAAGAACAATAGCAAAAATAAAACAAACAAACAAAAATAAAAATAAAGCACAATAACCTACAAAGGACTTGTACCATATATCAGAGATAATGTGACATTATATATAGAGGGCTGGCCTTGAGGTAAGGAGCCTTGCCCCTGGCATATCCTAGATTGAACAAGAGGACAAGAGATTTTACTCAGTGCACCAAATATATCTGATACTGTAGGCAAATCTTTACAGTAAACAACAGATGAGTTACCAGTCTGCCCATATGGAAGGAGTTTCCACACTGGGAATTCCCTATTTCAATGAAATTCTGGGTATAAAAAATAGAAAAACACTTTTGAGGAGGGCTAGTGTGAAAGGAGAGAAAAAATAGAGTAAATGGTGGGGATAAATTAAACAAAAGTAATTGTGAAAAAATTGAGCAAATTTCCTTGATGAAAGCCTTATTTCTTTTTTTTAATAAGTTTTTTTTTTATTTTCAAAATACATGCAAAAAGAGTTTTCAACATTTACCCTTGCAAAACCATGTGTTCCAAATTATTCTCCCTCTCTTCCCTTATTCCCTCTCCTAGACAGCAAGTAATCCGAAATATATTAAACATGTACAACTCTACTATAACTATTTCCACATCTATCTCGCTGCTCAAGAAAAATCAGATCTACAAGAGAAAAAATGGGGAAAAAAGCAAATAAACAATAATAAAGGGGTAAAAAAAACACAACAATGTTGTATTTTATATTCAATCCCCAAAAATCATTGTATTCTCTACCCAGAGAGTTGCCAGGTCCAACTTTCCTTATTTCCATTATATAGATGAAACTGAAGCTCATTTTAAGAGACACAGCACTTGGCCACAGCTATACAGCATGTAAGTGTCATATCCGAGTCTCCTGACTTTAAGACTAGCACTCTTTCAATTCCATCCTGCTGTTCCACAGCTGAGCAGCCTATAAACAAGAAGGAATAATAATGGAATTTAAGAGTGACAGAAGTCACTGGAACTGTGGCCTGAAAACAGATGAGTATGAAAACATATCCATCATCATTTTGAATGGGAGAAGGTCAGGAAACCCCATGACAGTTATTCTGATCTAATCCACTCATGAAATGACTTTCAAAGCTCCACTGGGGTACCTGGATGCTAAAGGAACTTACTAGAAGAAAAATCTCAGGATATTATTCTAATAAACACCAGAATTCTTTTATTCTTGTAAATGTCAGAATATTTTTTTTTATTCTAATAAAGAGCAGACTATTCTAATAAATGCTAAATGCTCCTACCGGATTCTGTCCCAGATATATGGTGATTTCAAAAGCTCACTTCTAAAAACAGAGGCATAAGGTGATAAAATGGACATAGTCAAAGTAGTAGGGCCTAGGAAAAGGCATTCACATAGATGCACTGGTAACAGAATTGTGAACAGGTCCAGATGTTCTTTAAAACAACTTGGAATTATTCAAGAGGTGTCACAAAAACATTCCTGCACAGATAGCTCACTAGTGTCCCAAGAGCAATGATAGAAAAAAAGATTCCACATATGGAAATCTATATAGCATCATGATAGCAATACAAACTGGAAAATGGTTGTTGCCTAATGGTTACAGACAGGTGAAAAAAAATGTGTCTTATAAACAGGATGGAATATTGTGATGCTAAATAATAATAAGAGTTGAGAGAGATTACAGACAACTGGGAGTCAGAATGATCAGAGTTTCAGTATTATCTCATATACTAGTGGAGTGAGTCTAGGAATATACCAGTGCTAGCAAAGTCCTTTATCACCTCTCCAAGACAACAATTTGCAGTATAAAGGTAATTTGGATAGGTAAATGGGATTTATTTATTCATTTATTTGTTCATTTATTTATTTATTTATTTGTTTGTTTGTTTATTTGTTTATTAATTTATTTGTTTGTTTGTTTATTTATTTATTTGTTTATTTATTTGTTTGTTTATTTTTGCTGAGGCAATTGGGTTAAGTGACTTGTCCAGGGTCACAGAACTAGGAAGTATTAAGTGTCTGAGGGTGGATTTGAACTTAGGTCCTCCTGACTCCAGGGCCAGCACTCTATCCACTGTGCCATCTAGCTGCCCCTGAATTTTCTAATCATTTTGTATTCTATATAAATAGAGCATTCTTTATATCATGAAAATTACAGATCTACTCTAATTTTAAAAAAGAAAATATATAAAAAATTAGATAAACATGTACAAATGGGTGAAGAAAGAAACAAGAGAACAAAATATACAATGAAGGCAATAATACAATTAGTAACATTAACAAGTTATCAAACTTCAGTGAATTACAATGGCCTTTCTCCATTCCAGAGAAATGACATATGTGATCCTCTCAGTAGAAAGAATATAAAAAACATGTGAAGGAAATGTGGAATCTGGGTGGAAAAGATAAAGACATTGATCTAGAATCATGATAAACCACGCTTAAATACAACTTCATCTGCTTATTAGCTGTGAGACCCTGGAGAACTCACTCAATATCTGTCTTCTTCAGTTTCCTCATCTTTAACTTGAAAATAATAACAATATTATATCCTGCAGATTTGTCGCTAAAACACTTTTGAAATGTTAGAGCAGTAGCCTTTTTCTATGAACTGGGATAATCAGCAATCAGCCTAGATCAGTGAGCTAGATAGAGTTGGATGGTAAAAAGATTTAAATAACAAACTAAGAAAACTGTATTTGAATCTAGAAATAAAGAAGAAACTCAAAAGTTTCTGGAACATATAAAAGACCTGCTTCTCTTTAGGAACAAACATGGAGGTTGCTATGATTGTTCATTGTATTTCATTTCATTAGAGCTACTGCTGAGGTCAAATTAAGTCAACTTCTGCCTTTTATTATGGCAGTCTGACAAAACACTGCATGTATTGATGACATCCATGGCTTTTACAGGAAGAAGTTAGATTCAGGTGAATTCATAAATATGTCCAGTTTCACAGTCTGGGAGAAGTCCAATGAATCATCATCATTCATCGTTTCCTGATTTAGACTTCATATGGCTTCTATAATATGACATTACTCACAATACATGTAGACAGGTAGATGAACATCTTCTCTAAAAGTTTCTAAGACATTTTGCCCAGGAAAGTTTCTGCTACTTCTATTTAAGTGGTATAGGAAGACACTGAGTTCTTAGAGTCACAAGACCATTTTCTGTGCTGATTCTAGCTATATGAACCTGACCAAGTGACTGAATCATTGTTAACTTATTTGTATTTTGGAAAAGAATATAAAATTTTAGAACTCAATGAATTGACAGTCTGAAGTGGGAGAAGCCTTTAAAGATAGAATTTTATGACACATTTTTATAGAATGTTTAATCTGGGAGGAACTTTAGGAAATAGATGGTTAGAACACATTTTGAAATGGGATGGACTTTAGAACATATGATGCTAGGATTTAGATCAAACTGCCTGAGCTAGAAATGAACTTAGAATATAAAATCTCAAAGCTGGGGAAGATTATAGAGGTCTCAGAATCTAAATAATGCTTTTTCCCCTTAATATTCTATTTTTCCAATTATGTACAGTTTTCAACATTTATTTCTGTAAGATTCTGAATTCCATTTTTTCCATTCCTACCTCCCCACACCACCTCCTCAAGACAGCAAGCTATCTGATATGGATTATACATATACACTTATTTTAATCATATTTCCATATTTGTTATTTGCAAAAGAAAAATCATAAGAAATGGGAAAACACAAGAAAAACAAAGAAAAAGGTAAAAATAATGTACTTTAAAATGTTAGAATCAGCTCTTTTTCTAATGGCAAAGAATTAGAAATTGAATGCATATCCCTCAATTGAGGAATGATTGAATAAGTTATGGTTAGGAATATAATCAGATATTATTGTTCTATAAGAAATGATGAGCAGGATAATTTCAGAAAAGCTTGGAAAGACTAGCATGAACTGACACTGAGTGAAGTAAGCAGAACCAAGAGAACACTCTACCCAGAATAGCAAGATTATGTGATGATCAACTATGACAGATGACTCTGCTTAGCAATGCAGTGATCCAAGGGAATTCCAATAGGCATGGAATGGAAAATGCTATCCACATCCAGAAAGAGAACTATGGAGACTGAATATGGATGGAAGATTGATATTTTTAACTTTTTGTTTGTTAGTTTACTTTTTCATTTTTTGTGTTTTTTCCTTTTTGGTCTGATTTTTTTTTTTTTTGCATGACAAGACAAATACAGAAATATGTTTAGAAGGATTGTATATGTTTAAGCTATATTGGATTGCTTGCTGTCTTGGGGAGTGGAAGGAGAGCAGAGGAAAATAAAACACAAACTCTTACCGAAATGAATTTTGAAAATTATCTTTATGTGTATTTAGAAAAAATAAAATATTACTGAGAGAAAAAAAAAAAAGAAGTGTGCTTTAATTTTCATTTAGTTCTCTCTCTGGATGCAGATGGCATTTTCTATCCCAGGTCTGTTGAAATTGTCCTAAATCATTACATTGTTGAAAAGAGCCAAGTCCATCATAGGTGACCATCATGTAATCTTGCTGTTACTATGTACAATGTTCTTTGGGTTCTTGTAAAGGGCTGAAATTCTGAGCAGGTACACTTGGACAATCTAGTACTTGAGGCTAATTACCAATTGGACAATACTCCATTAACATATGCTTGAAGGATGACCCTACTCAACTGTGTTCTGGCTCAATCTGTGGGTGTGGACAGAGAAGGGGAAAGAGATCAAAGGGTGGAATAGGACAAGCAGGATCATTCTTTGGAGGTGGAGAGAGAGAAAGGAGGTGTGGAGATTCCTATATCTAGTCCCCTGACTGAGACCCCAAAAGACCAAGAATAAAGACTTTTGCTTATCCTTACTCAGGTTGATTCTAAGATATCCAGGGTATTGACAGTGTTAATACTGTCACTATGGGTTCTGATCACTTCACTCATCATGAGTTCATATAAGTCTTTCCAGAGTTTTCTGAATTTAGCCTGCTCATCATATCTTATAAGTACATCATTTTCTTAAATTAAAAAAAAATCTGAATCACAAAAAAGTTAACAGATTTATTTAATATATTTAAATTAAAAACTGTCAAGTACTTACTATGTACCAGGCATTGTGCTGAGTATTGGAAATACAAAAGAGTTAAAAGATGGTGTTAGAAGCAAGAACTTTCTAAAGTTTTTTTTTTTTTTCTAGAGAGAACTAGAAGAATCCCAAATCAATGATCTTTCCAATGTAACACATTGGTTTAATCATCTGGTCAAATTCTGTTTATTTGGCTGAATCATCTGGTCAAAATTCTTTTGAAACATTCTTAATCCTTTTTAAGTGCAAACACAATCAAAGCAAAAACATATTCTAGAGGTAAAGGAGAAATTCAAGATTATCTGACCTAATTCACCCAAATAACAAAGGAGGAAACTGAGACCCAAAGAAAGTTGGATTTTTCTGAAGCCATCAAGTACAAAAGTCAAAATGTGAATGCAGGCCACAAACTCCATAACCACTCTTCTTTATTGCCACTGTCTTTTGTAGAATATTTTTGAGAAAATGCTTCAAAATCTTGAGCTTCCTTAAGAAAATATATAAGAAATATTTATCTCTGGATAGCAGGAATTGAGATTATTCATAAGACTGGGCAATTGTACCCCCAGTTGTAGGCTGCCCTTTTTTAGTATAGATTTTTTTTCTAATTGATAAAAGGGCTTTACTTCCCAACTTTTTCCCATTCGATATTATATGCTATTTTGCAATCACAAAGTTTAAGCCTAGATTGTTATCAGTACCTAGGAAAGAAACTTTCAATAACTTGGTAAATGAGTTTAGAAAAGTCCTACATGTATTCCATAAACCATTTGTAATGAAATTTGCAACCTTCTTGTATAAGTACTTTGACAAACGTTCTTTCTCCACCATGATTCATTCGTTTTATGATGAATTTTCTTTAGATGTAGGAGCTAAGAAACTATGGGAGCCATTTGTATCACAAAGTCCAAACAAACTTTCCCACTATGTTCTATATTTGTATTACTTATTTTCTAGAATTTATCTGCCACTGACATATGGTAAATTATTTCCATTTATTTGTATATTTACAGTTTCTTTTCAATGGAGTATCTTGTAAACAAGCTATTAATCAAGTTTTGCTTACCATCCTTAAAACAAAAGTTAGCAGTTCACATTTGAGTTCTGTGTGTATACATGTGCCTGTTCATATGTGTGAATATTTTTGCTGGAGATAAATTGATCAGAAGTTATGGATTTAACATAGCCAAGGGTCTTAGTGGGTAAAACTGAGATACAATTTTAGTATGTAAAAGCACCACTATACTCAGAAATAAAAATTTCAAAGTAGTTATTATTAAGAAGGATGGCATACTCTCATCCTTTAACTTATGTTTTAGTTGGCATAAGAGCACTTGGTAGGACTTCATCAGGAAAAAAAAAAAAAACTTTGTTGAGATCATTCTTGTTCTCAGAGGTAAGACCTAATAGTCTGGTCTGAATCAGAAAATCATTAGAAAGTTGACCAAATGTCCTTCCTTAAACTGAATATCAAGGGTTTTAACTTCCCAACACTCCTATTGCTGGTTACCCCAAAGACAAGTTCTGTAATAAAAAGTTTCCATCATTTTGGCCTTCTCCCTCATTTCTATCTTATTTTTCTTTCTCTCTGATAAACTGTAATCTATATATGTGCATTTTTTTTCTGTTTCAATGATGAGGCATTGTAATAATAATGATTATGACATTGGTTATAATTGCAGTATTTACATAGTACTTTAAGGTTTGGAAAACACTTTCATATAGAATTTTATTTAATGTGGCAGAAACGCCATTATACTTCTGAGGTCAAAGGACCAGGATTTGATATTTAATAATTTATTGACCCAGAGTTACCTTTTTTAATTTACCAGCCTTCTGATTCATAGTAACCTTTCTAGGCCTCAGTTTCCCTATCTATAAAATTAATGGGGTAAGGCTACATGTCCTTAAATCTCCTTTTTATTTCTAACTATCGTCTTATAACCCAATCATTTTCCTATCTCTCTCTCCTGAATATTCTTCTTCAAACAGGGCACTTATGTTTTCAAAGCCTTGACCAAATTTAACAATCCTTTGATCTAAATGGAGATTCATGGACATTTTCTTTTTTGCAATCAGCTGAAAGTGGCAGATCCAGTGAATTCTGTCACTATATACAATTCTAAAAAAAATTTTTCATCTTAATTATTAATGTTTTTTAATATCATCTTTTATTCATGTTGCTCTCAGATGACTCAAAGTAGCACAGAAGACCACAGGTCTTCAAAGGTTTTGTTAAAGCAGAGCAACCTGGAAGTACATTCAATATAGTTTAAGAGACTAACTGCATCTATTTGCTCTAATAGGACCAGCCTTACTAAACAAAGAAAAGCTTTTTCTGGAAGCCCTGGCTCCTGGGGGATGGCATTTTTGGTCATTACAAACCACAAAATAGAGTTAGTTCCCCTTCTCTTGTGTAAATTGTCTGACTCAGGGCAATCTCGCTGCTAACGGTTGAAAATTAAACAAAATAAGAGACTCACAGACTATCTGATATTTATAAAAAGTAGATTTACTTTGTGTGGGAAGGATATTCAGAGCAGGAAAAGAATATTCAGACAGAATTGAAGTGTTGATTCAGTTGGCCAGAGCTTCCCTCTTTTTGTGTTACTTATGATGGTTAACCAGAAGTCAGAAACCTGAGCTGGCTCCTCATGCCCTAGTTTCCTACCTGGATCACCAGGAAGTGATCTTAATAGACTGAGACGTTAGTAACTGGAGCCAATTAAATCTCAAGGAGTACTTCAATAATTTTAAAGAAAACTGGCTGTAACATGCATGAGTAAGAATTTAGGGTATTGCTTCCATCTCCAGAAGAAAAGACAGTAATGGGGTTGTAGAAAGAGAGACAGATGAAGATGAATTTGAACTGTGATCAACTGAAAAAATCAACAATTGTTGTGGAGAACAGACAATGAAACATCTTCTTGCCAGTGATGAAGTACAATTAGGACAGGTGATATCCATGCTTTATGAACCTACTTGTATGCTCTTTCTCCAGTGATCTATGAGGATATCATATTCATATTGATGCATTATAAAAACAATAAATAAATAAATAAATAAAAACAATAAATAAAATTTCATATAAATTAAGTATAGTTCATTAATTATCTGGAGGGAAGGGAGCATATGTAGAAGATGAAATGGTTTCATTAGGAATCCTAAAACAATGGAAACCATCTCATGGGAAACTTGGTTAGCTTGCTTTCTAGTACTTAAAATAATTATAAACAAAAAAAAATAAAACTTGAGAGCAACTGCAATTTATTCAACAATGTTTACTGCAAAGAAGAAAGTACAAATCAATTATAAAGGGCAATATCCTTCAAATTAAGCCAATTTTACCTTACTAGTTGGCAGAATCACTGGAAAGATAGACAGAGGAAAGGAAAAACAAAAAACAGGAAAAAAAATAGGTTGAAAAATATGATTCAAGATCAAAAAAAAAAAAGAGAGAGAGAGAGAATAAAGCTTGGAGCTTAGTAATCTATTTCAAAGTTGCATGCCTATATATCATGAATTTTCTTAGATTTATTCAAGAAGACAGTGGGAAGGCACTAGGCACAGCAGGCACTGAACAGCATCACCAAAAATGAAATTGACTAGATTGTAACAGACAGGAAATGATTAGTTATTGATGTGGGAGTTGCTTCAGAATCAGCTGTCTGTGTGCAGTCATACCATTGACAGGTTAAAGGGAAAAAATAAAAAATCAATGTCAAATAAGAAGAAAAGATAAGGATAAGAAGATAGTGTGTGTGATTATAAACTTGCCCACTAGGATTTTTAAACACAATTTGATACAGAAAAGTGAAAATGGATAAAGATAGCTCTACCTGACTATAGCATAGGTATCTCAATTTCAACACATCCAAAACACAACTCTGTAGATTTTCCCCTAAACATTCCTTTTATTAACTTGTCTATGTTTATTGAAAACACCATTGTGCACTCATTATTCAGAATCATCCCCTATATTAAGAATATGAAGAATAACTCATTACTCTCCATTTTGATGATCTCCCTCTACATCCAATCATTGTGTAGACCTTGTTGAATTTGCCTTTACAACACTCTCATTCCTTCTACCACTCCCTATCCCCCTCACCTCCTGCCTCTTTTTCTCTCTCATTCATTCATTCATTCATTCATTCTCTTCTCTTTCTGTCCTTAACTTGGGATAAGAATGTAGAAGGGAGAAGTGGATTAAATAAGAGAAAATGAGAGTTGTGTTTCAGAAATTATCTAAGACTCAAGCTAATTTTTAAGATGTTCCATGACTCAATAGAGGCACCTATGGCATGCAAGACACTGGATCCGGAGTCTGAAAGACTCATTTCCATAAGTTCAAATCTGGCCTCAGACACTTATTATCTATGTGACCCTGGGAAAATGAATAAACTCCATTTGCCTCAGTTTCCTCGTTTATAAAATGAATTGCAGAAGGAATGGCAAACCACAT
This sequence comes from Sminthopsis crassicaudata, assembly GCF_048593235.1. Classification (NCBI taxonomy): domain Eukaryota; kingdom Metazoa; phylum Chordata; class Mammalia; order Dasyuromorphia; family Dasyuridae; genus Sminthopsis; species Sminthopsis crassicaudata. The sequence continues at coordinate 637,189,358 of NC_133618.1, read as the reverse complement.
TAGGAATTTTGCCAAGAAAACTGCAAATTGGTTATGAAGAATTGAACATAACTGAAAAATGGCTGAAGAACATCAGCAATTACTCAATAGCTAATCTTTTTTTTTCTTTTTTTAAAGCTTTTAAATTTCAAAACATGGGCATAGATGATTTTCAAAATTCACCTTGCAAAAGCAACATTTTTTTATCCCTCCATTCCCCTTACCCCCTCTCTAGACAGCAAGTAATCCAATATGTTAAACAAGTAATTATGTACATATTTCCACAATTATGCTGCACACATAAAATCAGAACAAAAAGGGGAAAATGAGAAAAAAATGCAAGCAAATAACAACCAAAAAGTAAAAATACTATGTTGTGATCTACACTCAGTCCCCATAGTTCTCTCTCTGGGTACAGAAGACTCTCTCTATCACAAGACCATTGGAACTGGTCTAAACCATCTCACTATTGAAAAGGGCCACATCTGTCAGAATTTATCATTGTAAAATCTTGTTGCCATGTACAATGTTCTCTTGGTTCTACTCAGTTCATTTAACATCAGCTCATGTAACTCACTCCAGGCATTTCTGAAATAATCCTCCTGATCATTTCTTACAGAAAAATAGCATTCATGCATCATAACTTATTCAGCCATTCTCCAACCAATAGGCATCTACTCAGTTTTCAGTTTCTTGCCACTACAAAATAGGATGCCACAAACATTTTTGCACATGTGGGTCCTTTTCCCTTTTTATGTTCTCTTTAGGATATCTGCCCAGTAGACATTGCTGAATCAAAGGAAATGCACAGTTTGATAGCTCTTTGGGTATAATTTTGTAATGCTTTCCATTATGATTGGATCAGTTCACAACTTCACCAACACTGTATTAGTGTTCCAGTTTTCACACATTCCCTCCAGCATTCATCATTACCTTTTCCTGTCATCTTAGCCAATGTGAGAGATATATAATGGTACTTCAGAGTAGTCTAAATGTGCATTTCTTTGATCAATATTGATTTAAAGCAGTTTTTCATATGACTAGAAATGGTTATATTTTTTTCATTTGAAAATTGTCTGTTCACTTCCTTTGACCATTTATCAATTGGAGAACGGCTTGTATTCCTATAAATTTCAGTCAATTGTCTATATATTTTAGAAGTGAGGTCTTTATCAGAACCCTTAGATGTATTTTTTCCCATTTACTACTTCACTTCTAATCTTGTCTGCATTGGCTTTGTTTGTACAAAATCTTTTTAACTTAATATGCTCAAAATTATCTTTTGCATTCCATAATATATTATAATTCTTCTTTGGCCACAGATTCCTTCCTTCTTCACAGATCTGAGAAATACACTATCCTTTGTTCTTCTAATTTGCTCATAGTATCACTCTTTATGTCTAAATCATGAACCCATTTTGAACTTATCTTGGTATAGGGTGTTGGGTGTGGGTCAATGCCTAGTTTCTGCCACCTAATTTCCCATTTTCAACCAAACAAATTATGGTATATGAAGGTAATGAAATATTATTGTTCTATAATTTTTGTCAGATAGTGAGTTCTTATCCCAGAAGCTGAGGTCGTTGAATTTATCAAACACTAGATTACCCTAGTCATTGACTATTTAGAACTTAACATATCCCACTGATTGATTACTCTTTTCTTAGCCAATACCAATGGTTTTGATGATCGCTGCTTTACAATATAGCTTTAGATCTGGTACAGCTAAGTCACCTTAATTTATATATTTTTTTCATTAATTATCTTGAAATTCTTGATCTTTGGTTTTTACAGATGAACTTTATTAATGTTTTTTTCTAGTTCTGTGAAACAATTTCTTGGGAGGTGGATTAGTATTGGCCAATCTTTTTCATACAATAATTTCCTGGTTCTGTTACTAAACATGATGGATCATCATATTTTCAGAATTCCTTTCTCTAGTGATCCAAGGGGCAACAGATAAAAATGCCTAATGGAAAAATCTAAAATCAATTAGTCAACTATCAAGCATGAACGAACTATGCACTATGGGTAGATTTTTGGCTAGGTGTCTGGAATATAATGATAAAAGGGAAAACAATCAATACTTTCAAGGAAGTTATACTCTTCCAGGATGTGTGAATGTTGGAGGGAAAAAGGAATAGCGTGTATATTCAGGCAAATTCAGCATGGTTTGTGGGGTAAAGACTCTTGTGTTTGTATACACATAGTTGATCAGAGATCTCATGTAGAAGGTGGTTCTTGAGCTGAGTCTTGGAGGAAATTAAGGATTCTGAGAGGTCACTATATCTAATTAACTTCCTTATCTAATTTTATGCCATCTATATTCCAGAGACTAGTCATATGACATAAACGTATGTCAGTATAATGAGAAAAAGTGTTATATTCAGAGTTGGAAAACCTGAGTTCAGATCTCTTTCCTAACACATATGACTTATAAATAGACTAAAAAATTCTGTGCTTTATTTTCCTTGAAAATAAAATGAAGGCTTGGCATTAGATAATACCTATAGAGAGGTTCCTTTCACCTCTCAATTTCTGAGCCTGAGAAAATTAAACTGAACAGAGACCTTTCCAAGGCAGTAAGGCCTCTGTTTATTGCAGGGTTTCTACTTTGTAACACCAACAGGAGAGTTTAATTGTCTGTAAGACATAGTGTCCCTAGTAGGATGTTTTGTTACTTATCCCCACAAATTTTGATTGGTATAATAAAGACCTTGATTAGAGAAAATAAAGGAAATGTCAGTCCTTAGCTGGAAATTCAATTCACTGTAATGGGCAGGCAAGGCAGTCTTCTCCTGATGGATGTTGTACTGGTAAGAGCATCATTATGTAATACACCTACCTCAGAATGAATTGGCAGCTGCTAACTCTTCCATGTAATTATAGTCTAATTAAAGATGAATCTACACAAAGCTCCCTTGTAGTTTTAAAAATCATGAGCAAATAAATGGTCAAAAGATATGAACAATTTTCAGATGAGAAAATTAAAGTCATCTACAGTCATATTGATTAGAGAAATGCAAATTAAAACAACTCTAAGGTACCACCTTACACCCCTTAGATTAGCTAAGATGGCAGGAAATGATAATGCTAAATGTTGGACGGGACGTGGGAAAACTGGGACACTAAAATCTTGTGAAATGATCCAACCATTCTGGAGAACATCTGGAATTCTGCCCAAAGGGCTATAAAACTGTGCATACCTTTTGACCCAGCAATGCCATCATTGGGTCTATATCCCAAGGAAATCATAAACGAACGAAAAGGACTCACATGTACAAAACTTTTTGTAGCAGCTTTTTCTTCTTGTAACAAAAAGTTGGAAAATGAGTAGATGCCTTCAGGTAGGGAATGGCCAAACAAATTGTGGTATATGAAGGAATATTATTGTTCTTTAAAAAATATCGAACAAGCTGATTTTAGAAAGGCCTGGGAAATTTTACATGAACTGATGCTGAGCAAAAGAAGCAAAACCAGCAAGAATGTATGATGGGCAACTATGAAAGACTTTATGCTTCTCAGTAGTTCAGTGATCCCAAGCAATCCCAATAGACTTTGGATAGAAAATGGCATCTGCATTCAGAAAAAGAACTATGGGGATTGAATGTAAATCAACACATGCTATATTCACTTCTTTTTTTCTGTTTTATTTTCTGCCATGGTTTTCCCCTTTTGATCTGATTTTTCTCTCCCAACATAATTCATAAAGCAATGTATATTGAAATATGTAAATTGATTAAGAAATTATGAGCAAAACTTCAATGCTAAGAGGACTGAAATGTAGGATTACTTCAGATGATGAAGTGGATTTCCACCTAGTTCTTTTAGTGTGACTGCCACATTGTTAGTTGATTGTTGTCTTTCATTCATGAAGAGGACCAAAATGAAATCACTATATTAGAGTCGTTATGGTGTATCCAATGATGGCTGAACAGACTAATGCAAGTTCACCTCTATCCCAAGACAGACACAAATAGTGATGTGGACATTTGAGTGGATTTTCCAAATTTGCTCATGGATTGATTGATAAATGAGAACCCAATAGATGATCTGACTATGATCAAGATTGAAATATGGCAAACACTCTAATTCTGAATGACCACAAGTGTAATGGATTGACTAACATAACCAATCATTTGTTAATTCCTTTGTACCCATATTATTATTTATTTATTATGAATCATATACTTAATAATATCTCCTATCTACAGAATTCTCTGCTAGATACTGATAGAGATGCAAAGTTTTACTGTGGTTCCAATTTGTATGCTCTCTATATTAATGACTAAAAACCATTAATAAATGGTATCTATATAGAAGTTTAAAGTAGGCAAGGTATTTTATATAGTCTACTATATAAGATGCTTAAAACATCCCTGTCATGCAGATATTATTAAACTTATTATTCCCATTTTACGATGAGGAAACAAGCAAAAAAAAGTTAAGTGATTGTTGCAGGTCCTACATTTAATAAGTTTCAGAAACAGTAGGCACATTCAATAGGAGTTATATAAATGCTTGCTCTTTTCCTTTTCTTCATATATGATATGAAATTGAACTCTGCTAGCACTTTGTACTTCTCTTATATTCATATTTTTATACTTTCAATTATAGATGTATGCTTTTATGCTTTATATCAGACAATAAATTCTTTGAGAGTAAAAAAGAAAAAGAAAAAGAAAAAGAAACAGTAGGCAAGTCAGGTCTTTCTAATTCCTGGCCCAGCATTTTTCTCCATGTTACACTTAAACTTCTTAGAGGTATAAGAAAATTGTATAAATGGAAAGATGGAAATAAAACCTCAATTATCTTAAAATATAAATATTTTATAACTATGGGATATGACAACTCTTCAGTATAATAAACAGAATAAGAAATACAATTGGAGTAGAGAGAATCACTGGGTTCTTTGTGAATCATATCAGTGAAGCCTTCCCATCCCTTCATCAGTCTGGATATCTTTGAATTAGTAACATTCAAATTTCCTTTAACCTATTCAGAACATTCATAGAGTAGATGAAAAAGTTCTGATCAACACATTGTAAGAGCTACTGACAAGCTGAATATGTCCAGCAAGACTGCCATGTTACTGAGACTTTCAACGGTATGAAAAGTAAGCAAAATAAAACAAAAATCAGACTCTAGATAATTCTCCCTATCCCCTAGATTATGATGACTTCTCAATAGTAAAATCTCCACCAAATCTAAAATTTTATGAATCTAAATTGTTTGCATGGTATTAGTGTCACATCCCCAAATACTTGGAAATGATTGATATTGTGTCATATCCATTTATTAATTGGCTTGCTTCTTCCTTTCTTCCCTTGATTTTTGGTATTATAGATTGAAAAAGGGTGATTTGAAGTTACAAGGCATTCACAGTCAACTATAACCATGTAATGATGATTTGTACTGCAAGTGAAAAGAAAATGTTTATAACTTTTAGCTTTTTCAGGAACCTAGAATGAATTTAACCAACACATTACTTTGTTAGGCCAACAGGGGCAGGGAGGGAAGCCCAGGGAAAGGGAATGAGGGAAGCAATGGGGAAAACCATTCTCCCTGAAGGTAAGAACAACATGAAATTGAATTCATCTGACTTTTCCAAGCTCTAAGACCAATTATAATCACCAGTTTCATAGCTCTTTTGATGCTCCTGGCTAGAGAACTAGGTACCTGCAAGCAATTAGCCTTAATAAGTCAGTGGGAAGTTCTTTCAGAATGATGGTGATGAATTTAATTGCTGGCAACAAGTCTAGGCTATTTGGTTACTCAAACCATGGGTTTCACCCCTGGCATTGTGAACTCTGTCTGTGATGGAGATGAATGAATAAGAAGGTGCCCAGATCCATTCCTATAAGTAAAAAGAACTTGGAATAAGCTTTGGAGCAAGATCCTGTGACACAAATACCCACAGATGGAAAGGGAAAAAAATAGCTGCCACTAAACAAGCAGTAACTCAAAATTGCTCCCATCCACCATGTCTTTTCAAAGGTGACATACTAGCAAATTGGAACACCAACCTTTACAATTAAGGAGATGAATTGCTCAGGTATCATATCAGCTTGGAAATAAACTCAAAATCCTCCAAATTATGAAAAATGTGATGTAAGAATCCACTGGTTTTATGCTTTTATTCTTTTTTTTAAGAAAAGGGTAAATTACATTAAAATTTCATGTTCCAGATGTGTTACATCTAAAAATTGCAGCAAGAATATTTGCAGTCAAAAACAATGAGAAGTTATTTCAAAATGATGATCCTCAGAACTTAAAAAATTTATAAACACTTAGGTGATTTCATTATGCTGATTCTACAAAGAATTGGACTATTACACTTCAAAAAGAGTTGGTAAAGAAGGAGAGTAGTAAACTGAACTTTTTACTTCACTAGTTTTCTAATTAATATAGGTTCTGATACATTAAATGCATTTCTTCTAGCTCCAGCAGCCATAAATGTCATATGTTATATTATGTATTATATTGGTATTATATTATATTGTATACATATATACACACCCCTACTCATCCATACAAGTATGTGTGTGTGTATGTATAAGATATATGGCTAACATCCTCTGAGACATTTTGTCAGAAAATGAAATAATAAGAATGAAATAATAAGAGCAAGTTAACAGGAGATAAAAATGTTTGTTTCATGATCCTCTACCAAGATCATCTAATGTTTTGAGAAGGATCCCTTCCCTATCAAAACAATTTCTTTTCTAAGCAATCCAGGAGAGAACCAAAATTTTGACCAAAAAATAAGTGAAAACTGATGGGGCAGGGACTGGATTTGTTATTTTGCTGGTGTGTGGAAGTTCTAATGAAGGCCTTTCTCAGTCAATGAAAATCAACAGCTTCTTCGAAGCTTCAACAGTTACTGGAATACTAAGGTGATAAAGTGACCTGTGAAAGGTCATGGATAGTAGGGTTCAGAGGTGAAAACTGAACTCAGGTCTTCTGGCTTTGAAGGCTAGCTCTCTTTCTAATATACTCTGCTATTTTACCCTCAAAGAATAAAGACCAATGTTGTTTTTCATCCAGGAATAAGAGAATAGTGTAAACAATATTCAAACTGGGTTGACCATAGACTAAATTGTGAAATAGTTAGTGCCACATTCATGTTTTCCACTCATTCCTCACCCATTCAAATCTGTGCCCATAAAGGAACTGATGAGGAAAACGTAGTGCTGTGCTTTCAACTATACTCCACTTTTCCATGGATTATTTTAAAGTCTTGGACAAATCATTCATCCCCTATTAGCTGGCCTGCTCCTTCCCTAAAATCATGTATTTCATATGGGTGATCTATGAGATGGCTTCCTAATTTGTGTCATGATCCTTTTATTTTAAATCTTGTTGATCTTTGGTTTCTAGTTTAGCAAATGAGAGTTAGGAAGTATAATTAGGCTACTGTCAGCATGAAATAATGGAAAATGTCCCCAATTTAGAGTGAGAAGGACTTGGATTCAAATTGTGACTACTCTCAAGTAGAGCAAGTAACATCACTTTCTGCATAAAAATGGAAAAATTTTGATTTTCATTAAACACTAGATGCCATGATTCTGTATCTTCAGTATGTTATTGAATGAGAATAATCAAGAATAAACATTTTTTCATCTAATTTCTTTCCAATTATTTTATAATCCCATACTGAAAGGGAGAATGACATACACAGATTTCAGAGTTGGGGAATTACCCATCAGCATCATCACTTTATAGCCAAACTAAGGTTAAATCTAAAGGCTACTCATTTCTGTATGCTGTAATAGCCAAGCCAAAGCAAAGATGACCTTGTAATGGCTAGAAAAGCACATAGTTGGCTGTATGCATGTGTCTTCCCTGAAAATTAAAGCTCCTTGAGGGAAGAGGTTGTTTCATTTTTCTCTTTTCTCCCCTAGTGCTTAGAAGAGGACCTTGTACATTTGTTTGTTGGCTGAGAAACTGAAAGAACCTTATGTTGTAGGAAAGAACCATCCAGACAATATGATTTGTCAGTCACATAAAAACTAAGCCTCTTTCTATGTATTTCTCCTAAATCATGCTTCCTCTTGGAAAACAAGGTGGGGTGGACATGATGGCAATCTAGTTCTAGATCCTATATTTCAATAATGACAACATATTGTGAACAAATCCAACCTATTCTGGAAAGCAATTTGGAATTATGCCCAAAGAGTTATCAAACTGTGCATACCTTTTGATCCAGCAGTGCTACTACTGGGCTTATATCCCAAAGAAATACTAAAGAAGGGAAAGGGACATGTATGTGTCAAAATGTTTGTGGCAGCCCTTTTTGTAGTGGCTACAAACTGGAAAATGAATGGATGCCCATCCATTGGAAAATGGTTGGGTAAATTATGGCATATGAAGGTTATGGACTATTATTGTTCTGTAAGAAATGACCAACTGGAGGAATACAGAGAGGCTTGGACTTACAGGAACTGATGCTGAGTGAAATGAGCAGAACCAGGAGATCATTATACCCTTCAACAATGATAATGTATGATGATGTATTCTGATAGAAGTGGATATCTTCGACAAAGGGACAATTTAATTCAGTTCCAATTGATCAATGATGGACAGACTCAGCTACACCCAGAGAAGGAACACTGGGAAATGAGTATAAACTGTTTGCATTTTCATTTTTCTTCCCAAGTTATTTTTTACTTTCTGAATCCAATTCTCCCTGTGCAACAAGAGAACTGTTCGGTCCTGCATCTATCTATATTGTATCTAGGATATACTACAATATATTTAACATATATAAGACTGCTTGTCATCTAAGGGAAGGAGTAGAGGGAAGAAAGGGAAAAATCGGAAGAGAAGTGATTGCAAGCAATAATGTTGTAAAAAATTAGCCAAGCATATGTTCTGTCAATAAAAAGTTATAATAAAAATAATGACAACAATTATAATAATAATAATTATTATTATTTAAAATAGCATTTATATAGTAATCTAGGGTTTATAAATAACATCTGCTCTTCATTTTGAAAAGGTCAAATGACATCATGGAGTGTTATCTTGACTTGTATGTGAATTGGATTTAAGTGAAGCAGAATTATACAAAGTCATCAGTCTCACTATCTCTTCCAGGTTCATTAAATCCTAATAAGACAAAAATCAGAATGACTCACAGTGGCTTGAGATGCAGTGGAAGACCCTGATGACTTTGCTGTGTGACCACACTCTAAGCACTCTACAGCATCTGCTTCATGGGCCTTCATGGCCATTGGAACAAATTTTTCTCATTCACCCCCTATCCTGGGAGAAATCTTCACATGCTTGGGGTAGACATCTCCTAACTTATCATTGAGTTTGAGATCTGCTGGTTACCCTCTGCTTGAGTCAGCCTGTCTTCTAAGAAGGTTTTACAAGGGTGTACTCACAGTATATACTGCAGCTTCTTGGAGTCACAGGATGAGAGTTGAGGGCCAGATAGATGCCCTAGATGGATAACAAGACCTGCAAACCATCACACTAGAAGTACTAGTTCTCTATGAACATCCCATACACCCCTATCTACATATTACCTAATTTTACCCTCAGAAAAACCTGTAAGATAGATGCTATTGTAATCCTTATTTTACAAATGACAAAACTGAGACTAAAAAAAAAAGATTAAAAAATCTTTGTGAAGTCACACAGCTACTGAGATAGAACTGAAGACTCTTTTCCTTATGTCACTTTGCTGCTTTAAAATTGTTTCTATTATTGCATTTCAAATGAAGCACTGTTTAAATGCTGCTCATTAGCAAGAATAAAAAGCTAGAGGCATTCACTTTTTCCAAGAAAGAAGGTATTATATTTGTTTCAAAGATTTTCTCATTCATTTTGATATAGGAAAAGAGTAGCAATACTACTATTACTACTAGTAGTAAGTATCAATGTAGTAGTGATGATGATGATGATGATGATGATTCACATTTCTATTGAACTTCAAAGTTTTGCAAATCTTTTTATACACATTCCCCTCATCGTAACCCTTTCACGTAGGTAATCATGGCATTAATCACATCTAACATATAACCAGATAACATCTAACTAGAATTGTACAACTGGTAAGTTTCAATGAAAGGCTTCCAATTAGCTCTTCCTGATTCCTAGAATAGCATTTAGCTGGGGAGCAATTCCTATGGTGGTGTAGTATATAGAGTGCCCAGTTAGAAGCAAGGAAGACGTATCTTCTTGAGTTCAAATCTGGTCTCAGATATTTACCAAAGGCAAGTCATTTACTCCTACTGGAGAAGGAAAAGAAAACCAAGTATCTTTGCCATGAAAACCCCAAAAAGGGTTCATGAAGATTTAGACATGATTAAACAACAAAAACAACCAACTGCTACTGAAGAGCTCAGTGATCAATTCCTTTAACTCAAGATTAGCTAAGACAGAGATGTTTAAACGTCATTCCTTCGGGAGTAAATGCTGATGCTCTAACTAAAGAATAGGAAGCAACTGAGCAGAAACCCATGCAGGAGGTGAGCTGTGGACTGTCAGACTATGTCCTTTTTTCTTGGACCCATAGTGACATGAAGCTGCTCTGGCCCACTGCAAGATAAAATGTTTTCAGCTACCTTAGAAATATACTTTTCAGGTCCCTGGACCATTTCTTTATCTTTTTGTTTTACTTTTTTAGGCACAGAAAGGAACTAGATAAAAACCTTGTACATATGAATAATTCGGGCTTGTCAGGTTGACCCAATGGGCATCTGATTCTGTCTTTCCTTTCCCTTCCATCCAGAAAGGTAAAAGGTTCTTCCTACAGTTCAGTGGACCCCTAGTCTCATTAGTTTGAATATAGTGCATTCACTATAATAGAATAGATTTTAACTTATTCACTCTTTTCTTTTGCCCTTTGCATAAATAATCAATCATTTGTTTGAAATCAGGCCCCGGTTATTATATTGTGTCCAAGGCTGTATTTGGCTTTTTCATTTTTGTTCTGTTTTAAACAGAACACTTTTTGTCTTCTTCAAACCTTGAGTTTAAGTCATTCTGACTAGTGAATGAAGAAATGGTAATTCAAGTCAGCCACTCTATATAGCCACTCTGTTTCTCCATTTCATCCACACCTACCAGGGAAAATAACAAGATGGAGTGACATGTCCACATATTTGCTCACTTCACTCCCATACTCGGTAAACTCCAATGGTTCCCTATATACCTCACAGAGAGTTTGATTTTTAGAGCCACAAGCTGTCTTTCCAACTTCATTATATATGGCCTCCAACACTACATTTTCCATCACAAGGACTTCATATCATAGATAGGGGCTGCAAAATGTCTTGGATAGAGCAGGACTACATAGGTGTTGAAAGGGGTAATTGGATGGGAAGGGAAGCAAGGGAAAAAGGGGAAGTTAGCATTCAAGTTATAAAAAGCCAATCTTCTGAGGAGACAGTATTTCTCATATAAATCTGACTTTAGAATTTTATCAGAAAACCTTTATCTTCTTCAAATTACATCCCACACCCATACTCACCTGCCCATCCTCCCTACCTCCCCAAGCCATAGTGCAAAACATGGGAAGAAGCAGAAGGCAATTATTCTATATGAAGCTATTTCATTAATGGATTGTTACTCACTGAAATTTCTCTTCTAGAAAATGATTCTTAAATTTCTTTTTGACACCTTGATATTATGGCTAAGCTAATCATCACTACATCAATGGACCAGAAATAAGATAAAATCTTGATATGAAGAATGTAAGGTTTGGTGGCAATAAATAATGTTTGATAACTATGTAATTTCCTTCATACTCACATTTTAGAATACCAGGTAAAGGTAAAAAGTTTCTATTTTTAACCCCAAAGTTTCTCTAGAGTATTTTCTCTATGGGATTCCCCCAAAAGATTCAAATATGGCTGTCTCCTTCAACACACACACACACACACACACACACACACACACACACACATAAACAAACACACACACATGCGTGTGTGCACATTGGATTCAGACATATTTCATCCAGGTAGGAGAGTTCTTATTGGAAAAACTCCCTCTACAAAATTAGCATTTCTTCCATTAAGAATAGTAACATTAATTAATTTAATAAAAAATTAATAATAATAACACAATAATTAAGATAATAATAATATCAAACACATATATAGTACTATAAGATTATAGAGGGTTTTACATTTGTCATCTCATTTGGCTCTTACAACAATTCTAGGAATTATCTCCATTCTACAGATAAAGACACGGAGGACTAGAGGTGTTAAATCATTTATTCAGAACTAGTATATGTCTGAATGTAGAACTTAAATGAAGGTCTCCTTCATTTCAGGCCCAATCTTCTATCAATTGAGCCACCCAGAATCACCTTATATGTTCAAAAGTTATATTAGGTATTAAAGGTTAAATAATATAAATATTTATAGCAGTTCTCTTAGTGGTGCCAAAAAAAATGGAAGTTGAGGGGTTGCCTTTCATATGGGAATTGGCTAAACAAACTGTGACATATGATTGTGATGAAATACTACTGTGCTACAAGATATGATGAATTCAATGATCTTAGAAAAATATGGATAGACTTGTGGGAAATGATAAAATGAGAAATGAACAAAACCAAGAGAATGTTATTTACAGTAACAGCAACATCGTTTTTTAAGAACAATTTTGAGCAATTAAGTCATTTTGATTATTCTCTATGTCCAAATTAATTACAAAGGACATTTGAAGGAAGATGCTATCTGCCTTCAGAAAAAAGTGATAAATATGATAAATAGAAATATGTATAAAATGGTTTTACAAACATATATACACACATAAAAATATTGATATTTAATGAAGCCACTTGTATGGCAGGAGATGAGGGATAAAAAAGGGAAAAAAATAAAGTTTTATGATTATTTATATTTAAAAGGAATAGCAAGTTGTACAGAAAAGATTTTGAGTTTCATGTGTGATCAGCTATTTTTCTATGCTACCATGTTATGGAAATGTTTGTTTTCTTTATTAAGTTTAGAATAAAATAAATAAAAATTAAGTGATATAATAACTGACACAAACTTTTAAACTTTTCAAAGCATTTTGCAAACATCATATCATTGAACTTCACAGTAATGAGGGGCATAGTGCATAGAGACTTGGATTTGGAATTAGCAAATCCCAATTTCAAAATTTCCCTTAGATATTCATAAGCCATGTGATCTAGGATAAGGCATTTAGATTCTCTAGACCTCAGTTTCCTTATCTGTTCATTTTCAACCCTAGATCTATGATCCTCTGTTAGTTAGTGATACATCCGAAGTAGTTTTTTAATTTAACTGTCCCTTCTCCAAAGCTGGCACTCCACCCACTGGGCTATGAAACCCTATGAGAGTCTATTCATAGTTTGCAAATGGTAACATGGAGTCATATAGCTATTCAGATAAAATCATATAGATAATCATAATCTAAATCATATACATATGACTTACTGACAAGAAACTATCTTATTCATCCCACCAATTTCCAAAAGAATAAACAAAACCCCAAAGAAGTATGGTGTCACAAACCAGAACTTTAACCTAGATTCTATCTCTGTAAAACTAAGGCACTTGATCTTAAAGCATCCTCTTTCTCTCCTTTCCCCCTAATAAAGATACCAAAACAGAGCTAACATTCAGCCAGTCTGCATTAGCAATAGGAAGAGTAAATCATTACAATTCAATTCTATTTGGATTCAAAATACATTGAGGGATTTGGTACAACAGATTGAGCTTTCTACTTATGTTTTTTACTTTATATTTTTATACATAGGCCAGTGCCAGAGTCTCAAGTCTGTGAGCTCTCCTCTGCCTCTGCAAGTTACAACCCAGCCATACCTTCCTATGGTGCAAGATTCTGGCCCGTGGTCTTTAACAAATAATTTGGAGAAAATCTGACCCAATATCTTTAAACCTTTGCTTTAGGTTTTTCATTTGATACCATCTGACAGATATTAATTAAGTAGTTAGAATATGCCAGATACTGTGACATATTTGGAAGACAGTCAAAAGCAAAACAGTTCCTGTCCTCAAGGAGCTCACTCTCCACCAATAGAGAGACTATAACATGTGTCCAGACAAGAAAACACCAAATATTTTGGAAGAAATTGCAGAAGGAAAAGAGCATTAATAATTAAGAGAATCATTAAAGTCCATTTGTAAAAGGATCATATAATTAGAACCATTCTTTGAGGAAAACTAGATATTCCAGGAGATCAATGTAGGGAAGAATATTTACAGTAGACATGGTGGTATGAAATAGAATATTATATGTATGGAAGAGTCAGGAGATCTGTTTGCTTGGAATGTAGAGATATGAGATAATTCTGTAAAGGGTGAGGCAGGAAGCCAGATTGCAGAGAAGTTTAAAAGACAGAACAAGGTGATTTTATTTTTTTCTCACAGCAACAAGTGTTACCAAAGATATTTCTTAAAATAATGTAATGACAAGTAAAAATTTAGAAAAAGTAATTTGGCAATGGAAACTTAAAAAAAAAAAACAACAACAAAAAACATAATTTCATGGATACCATCACAATGTTGGACTGGTCCAGCAATTATATATTGTCCTCATGTCCTTGCTGATGCCTTTAACATCATTTCTGAAATACAGTCATTGTTTATAACGATATGGTCTAACTACAACCATCATATATTTTGCCATTTCACTCAAGATAGCCTACCATTTTAATTCTTCTGAACCTACAGTGTTCTTTAATTCATAATTCTATGGCATTGCTATGATATTACTTCACTTAAAGAGATGGAATTGTGAAAAGAAATACCTTGGGAATTTTGAAATTCTATACAATTTCCCAAGGATATTCCAGCTTACTCTTTTCCATATTCAATTCTAGACCAACGGCATTGTCAATCTGCAGTGTCCATCCAAGATATAGGTTGTTATCCAATCCTTTCAGTCACATCTGACTCTTCATGACCTCATCCAGGGTTTTTTTGGCAAAGATACTGGAGTGGTTTCCCATTTCCTTTTCCAGTTAACCTTAGAGATGAGGAACTGAGGTAAACAGTTAAGTAACTTGCCTAAAGCCACAAAGTTAGTAAATGTCTGAAGTCAGATCTGAACACAGTAAGATGAGTCTTTCCTGATTTCAAAGACATGCTCTATACACTTAGCTGAGCATAAGAGATAGGTAACAATGGGCAATGCAAGACTCTGTCCATTTAAGCCAGTGGCTTCATTAGACTAATGTGCCTTCCTCAAAAACTCTTTTGTTTGCTTTATCCCTTGCTGTGTTAGAGTCTCCTTGGCCTCAAGGAACATACATTATAATAGGGAGAGAAAATATATTTAGGGGAGAGGATCCCAGATATGGGTAAAGTCCCAACATGGTGTGTTTAATCATGGAACTCTTCAGTGGTTAGCCCACATCTGAATGATCTTCAGTTTGGGGTACAAGAATATAAGAAAAAAGTGATCAACTGGAAAGCATCCAGAGAAGGGCTTTAAATCCAATCCATTACTGGTTAAAGTATTGATGTATATTTAGCCATCCTCAAGAGAGATATGATATCTATTTCTTTTTTTTATTAAAACTTTTTTATTTTCAAAAGATATGAAAGGATAATTTTCAGTATCAAACCATGAAAAGCCATCAAACTCATGAAAAATTTGTTCCAAATTCCCCCTACTTCCTCTCATTTCATCCCTCAGATGGCGAATAATCCAATATATGTTAAATGTTAAAAACATATGTTAAATCCAATATATGTATACATATTTATGCAATTATCTTGCTGCACAAGAAAAATCAGATCAAAAAGGAAACAAAAATAAGAAAGAAAATAAATTGTGAGCCAACAAGAACAAAAAGAGTGAAAATGCTCAGTCCTCACAGTCCTATCTCTGGATGTAGATGTTCCTCTTCATCACGAGATCATTAGAACTGGCCTCAATCATCTCATTGTTGAAAAGAGCCAAGTCCATATGATATCTATCTATTTCTAAATATTTGAACAACTGACATGTGAAAGATGGATTAGGTTTATTCTGTTGAGTTATGATGAGTACGAGGTATAATTTAGCCCTGATATCAATTCTTAACAATCAACAGCTACTAAGAAATAGAATAAATTGTTTCAAAAAGATGTTATGTTCTTCCTCACTGGAAGTCTTCAAACAGAAGTTGGTGGAATGGCCAATTATTCTGCATGTGATGGTGAGGATTCTTTTGGGATTTATTTAGCCACCAACAATCATGGTAATTTCCAGCTCCATGACTATGGTGATTTTAAAAGTTCAATAGACATAATTTTTGGGTAAATTAATCATTTTATTACTAAAGCCATTATTTTTATAAAAGAATGACTATTTGGCCAATCTGTCCTAGATGAAAAGATAGTTATGGAGACACTGCTCACAATTTACACCCCCCCCCTTGAAGATTAAGTACTCCTCATATGTGAATCAACCCTGATTGTTTAACAATTTATGAGAGAATAACTATTACAATGAAAGGCTGAGAATGATATCACCTGTTGGACAAAGAGATTGTTTCTATCCCCAGACCACCACCACATTTGAGCAAAATAATTCAAAGCATTTGAGCAGAATTCAAAGAATTTATGTCCTACCCATGTCTTAGCAGACCACAATGGCCCCTTCACCTGTGTAGAATCTAAGAAAGCTAGTCTTCTCATTATCAACAATGTCCTTCTGGAGATTAAACATTTTAAGATTAAACTTAGACTTTAGAAAAAGGGGGAGGGAGGGGAATAGATCTCCTCAAATCTTTGATTGCTAATAATAACTTCTCTCAGGTTAAGCAGAAAAGAAGACATTTATTGATGTGTTGGACATTTTATGATCAATTTAGAATTTTTTTTTATAAAGATATTCAAGTGGTTTGCCATTTGCTTCTCCAGCTCATTTATAGATAATGAAACTGAGGTAAATAGTGTGAAATAACTTATTCAGGGGCACATTGCTAGTAAGTGATTTAGGTCAGTTTTGAACTCAAATAGAAGAGTTTTCCTGATTCCAACTCAGACATTCTATTCACTGTGCTACCTAATAAACCCTGAGAACATAGGGATTTGAAACATTCCATGGATCATGCACATGTGTTCATTACTTAACAATACGATAAGGATTAAAGAGAGTATTTGAATCCAGTGTCTTTCCATTCTTTCTCTAGTACCCATGTTGTGCCACGTTTCCCTTTTAATGTCCTGACCCAGTTTCCCTAATTGTCCTATTCACTTACTCTGCCTCAGGTTATAATCATTCCCTCTTAATGTTAGAATAAAGGTCTTATATCTTAGATGACAGGCTATAATCATTCCCTCTTAATGTTTGATGGGATAAAGAGCTTTATCCATTTTAGATATCATTAGAATATCTGGAGCCTCTCCAGTACCTCCCATTATTATGTCATCCTAGGTGTCTCCCTCCATTATGTCATTCCCATCCAGGCACTTCCCCCATTATGTCATTGTTTGTGTTACTCTATAAAAGAATCTTGTATCTACCATTCACTACTGGATTCTTGGAGACCATAGTCTCATTCAGCCCTGGGACAAACCATGGATCTATTTGGTCCCAGTAAATCTTTCCCTTTCAAATAAATTATTAAATTGTTCTCTAATCTCTATCCTGCCTCAGTTTCTCTGGCATTACACCCAATCTGTCAAGACTGTAGATGGTGACTTCAGAAAAAGAGCCAGATTTGAAGACAGAGGAGCAGGAGACTGTTCTAAGTTCTAACATCTATGCAACTTAGACTTGATCCTATTTTTATGTTCTCTATTATATTAGGCAAGTCACTTATACTAAGTCTTGCTTTTGTTGAAAGTTATGCTGATTCAGTAACTTATTGATCTCAATCTTATTTCTCATTCAGCATGGGAGAAGACATCACCTGGATTGTATAAACTTCTATTTGTCAAAGCAAGTCAGCCCTTCTCTGTACCTGTAAAACATGTTGCCATCATGTACCATTACTGAGGAAATGCTGAGGTTCAAAGGCCCTCCCCTTTTGATGATCTGTATCTATCCCAACTATCTTTATCTTATCATGAAAAATTATCAATAAAAGCCAATTCCATCTGGAATACTTTGCCAGTCTCTAGTGATCAGCCTAGCAGTGTGTTGTTGCCTTGACCTATTTTAACAAATTCATTTTAATATTCTATCTATTAAAAGTAAATAATAATAATAATAATATTTCACAAGGTAGCTTCAAGCATCAAATGAAATAATAATTAAATAAAATGTTCTGCAAACTTTAAAGTGCTGGTAAAAATGTTAGTTATTGTCATTTTCTTCTCTAGGTACAAAATGAGATTAGATTAAATGACTTCTAAACATTGCTTCAAGCTCCAAATCTATGATATCATTCCACACTAGATATTTCAAAATGTGTAACATACCCTCCTGGCAGTTCCAATTACTAGTCTGCCCTAGGCCCAACAGAGTACCTTTGACCACTGACCTTTGCAGTGTCAACTCTACCCGGCTCACCTCTTCTGAAGCCTTCAAAGGTCTCTGGTCACAATCTCTTGAATCTATAGTTTAATAACCAGTAGCATGCTCAAGAACAGCCACGTGTAATCTTAAAAGCCTTTATTATACCTACTCACATAATTCCCTGACTTGTTAGCTCCCTAGTGAACACCTGGTCTGAAGACCCACGTGTTCACTACCAGACTTCTTACCTCTCATGGGTCCATCAGCTTGGCTTGGCTTGGCTAACCCAGGTTAGGGAGCCAGGTTAAAGAGCACCAGGTTACAGAGAGCAACTGCTGTCTACAGTGGGCTTATAAAGGGCCTATGAGGTCACACACACAGCCAACCAGGGAGAGAGCTGTCACCCATTATGAAGCTATCTCAATATGGGCAGAATCCCACCCACAGGGCAGTCCTATATCCACAGAGAATACTTCTGGATAGTTCAAATCTCCTATTGCCACTGTAGCGCCGCCCATTTAAAGGCCCTTACAATTCCCTTCTCTTGTTTTGCGGGAACTGCATCCTTACAAAATTAATATTAAGAAACAATAAATACAATCATTTTGCATCCTTATATCATTCTTTAAATATTTTTTTCTTAAATTTCTTAATACCTCATTTTAATGTGCTTCAACAGTAAGAGTTGCTAGAGTAAGTGGTTGTAATTATGATATCAGAAATAAAGATTTCCAGTTTTTCTGGTGAGAAAGAGACTGAAAGCAACTTATTATACTTAGTTGACTTTTGTCTCATCACCCCTAACTCTTGTCATAACACCTTTTCAGCTTTTTTGTAAAATACTTTCTTCTTGAGGACAAGGAAAATCTTTCTGTCACGATTGGTATTCTTTTGCACATGAGTGCTTAATAAATTCTCATTAGTTAATATCAATCATCATCTTTACTGTTAATAACAATATTATTAGAGATAGGATGAGATTAGAGATACAATGGTGGATAGAACACCTCTTGCTTTAATTAAGATCTTTAACAAGTCACCTCAACTCTCAGTAACCCAACCAAATCTTCAGAATCTTGGAGTACAGTGGAAGACTGTTAGATTTTGTGCCAGAGTATCTGGGATCAAAACCTGGTTTTGCCACTTATTAAGTAAATAATCTTGATAAGTCTTATGTAAAGTTCTTGAATTGTGAGAGTCCGGTCGTCTGCTCAATTATAATCCTTCTCTGGGAGGAGATCTATAAAATCTTTTCCTCTGTGTGCAGGTTTCTTGGGAGCTCTGAATCTCCTCCAGCTCTTGTCCTTTCAGCCCAGAGTCAATTCTCTCAGACCCAATGCTGCCCTTCTTTTATCCTCCCAGAGAATAGGCATGTGAGAACTCAAAGGACCGTGGGGAAATACTTCCACCAATGAACTTGCTCTTCTTAGAATTCCTAAGGTATAAACTCCCTTTAAAGGCTTGAACCAAAGGTCTGAGCCAGAGAACTGTCAAGTCAACCTGAGTTCTCACCTTGTCACTGTCCAGACAACCTGAATTCTCACCTTGTCACTGTCCAGACAACCTGACTTCTCACCTTGTAATCCTAACAGTCTTATATACTCTTTGTACCTTAGTTTCCTCCTTTGTAAAATGAGAAGCTTGAATGCAATCATTTTTACAATTTATTTCATCTCTAAATTTATGATCCCATTAATGTAAAATACATAAGAATTACTTATTTTTAGCATCAGCGGGAATTTCCATACTAAGAATTTCCAATTCTAATAAAATCAGAGGGGTAGATCAAAGCATTGAATTACTATTAATTATTATTAGGAGTGTTCAGTAATAAGCAGTATTTTTATTACATCACACTACATCAACAGTGTACTCTTCTATTTCCTATACACAGTTAGGATGAGGTTCAGGGAAGAGTAGAGAGTTGTGGGAACCCTTCTGGTTGGCATAGGTCCAATGTGAAAGAATTCACAAACCCAAAAAGTTAGACTGGCAAAAGAAGTTTATTGACACTGAGAAGTCAGTTTTGCTAGGAAACTGACTTCTGAGTAATAAAGTCCTGGCAGAGAGAGAAAGAAGGATGGAGAGAAGTCCTGGCAGAGAGATAAATAGGTATTAACGCTGAGAAGAGAATATCCTCTCAGTGGGCAGGGGATCCTCACAGGCAGCTATGCCAAGGAGAATTCCCTTGACCTGGCATGGTCCTGCTTTTAGCCCTCTACAAAGAAATGAGCCAGAGTTGTCCTTTAAAAGAGATTTGAAACAAGTTTCAATTGAATGAGATTACTGCCCCCAGGCCTAGATTTCCAGTTGACCTAGAGCACTTACTGGGAGTGG